>NW_028242110.1:0-237481 GCF_964263255.1 Lissotriton vulgaris | reverse complement strand
TTTGGTCACTGTGAGGGTTTAAAAAGTGGTTATTCAACATGAGGCCCGATCCAAATAACATTTTGAATCATTTTTGGTAGAGTCCAAAAAATCAATTTTCTGATGAAAAACGATGACCCCGGACCAGTCGAACGTTGAAAAAATGGTCAATATTGATGAAATTTTAACATTTAATCTTTTGACTTTAAATGACGGTTGGATGTGAATTATTACTTTTTCAACTAAAATAAGTGTGTTTAAAGTCATTTCTGTGCCTGAAATTGGTCAAAATTGAAGATTCTGAGTAAGCAAAACTCTGTAAAAATGGCAATTTTGGTCACTGTGAGGGTTTAAAAAGTGGTTATTCAACATGAGGCCCGATCCAAATGACATTTTGAATCATTTTTGGTAGAGTCCAAAAAATCAATTTTCTGATGAAAAACGATGAGCCCGGACCAGTCGAACGTTGAAAAAATGGTCAATATTGATGAAATTTTAACATTTAATCTTTTGACTTTAAATGACGGTTGGATGTGAATTATTACTTTTTCAACTATAATAAGTGTGTTTAAAGTCATTTCTGTGCCTGAAATTGGTCAAAATTGAAGATTTTGAGTAAGCAAAACTCTGTAAAAATGGCAATTTTGGTCACTGTGAGGGTTTAAAAAGTGGTTATTCAACATGAGGCCCGATCCAAATGACATTTTGAATCATTTTTGGTAGAGTCCAAAAAATCAATTTTCTGATGAAAAACGATGACCCCGGACCAGTCGAACGTTGAAAAAATGGTCAATATTGATGAAATTTTAACATTTAATCTTTTGACTTTAAATGACGGTTGGATGTGAATTATTACTTTTTCAACTAAAATAAGTGTGTTTAAAGTCATTTCTGTGCCTGAAATTGGTCAAAATTGAAGATTTTGAGTAAGCAAAACTCTGTAAAAATGGCAATTTTGGTCACTGTGAGGGTTTAAAAAGTGGTTATTCAACATGAGACCCGATCCAAAAAACATTTTGAATCTTTTTTGGTAGAGTCCAAAAAATCAATTTTCTGATGAAAAACGATGACCACGGACCAGTCGAACGTTGAAAAAATGTTCAATATTGATGAAATTTTAACATTTAATCTTTTGACTTTAAATGACGGTTGGATGTGAATTATTACTTTTTCAACTAAAATAAGTGTGTTTAAAGTCATTTCTGTGCCTGAAATTGGTCAAAATTGAAGATTTTGAGTAAGCAAAACTCTGTAAAAATGGCAATTTTGGTCACTGTGAGGGTTTAAAAAGTGGTTATTCAACATGAGGCCCGATCCAAATGACATTTTGAATCATTTTTGGTAGAGTCCAAAAAATCAATTTTCTGATGAAAAACGATGACCCCGGACCAGTCGAACGTTGAAAAAATGGTCAATATTGATGAAATTTTAACATTTAATCTTTTGACTTTAAATGACGGTTGGATGTGAATTATTACTTTTTCAACTAAAATAAGTGTGTTTAAAGTCATTTCTGTGCCTGAAATTGGTCAAAATTGAAGATTCTGAGTAAGCAAAACTCTGTAAAAATGGCAATTTTGGTCACTGTGAGGGTTTAAAAAGTGGTTATTCAACATGAGGCCCGATCCAAATGACATTTTGAATCATTTTTGGTAGAGTCCAAAAAATCAATTTTCTGATGAAAAACGATGACCCCGGACCAGTCGAACGTTGAAAAAATGGTCAATATTGATGAAATTTTAACATTTAATCTTTTGACTTTAAATGACGGTTGGATGTGAATTATTACTTTTTCAACTAAAATAAGTGTGTTTAAAGTCATTTCTGTGCCTGAAATTGGTCAAAATTTAAGATTTTGAGTAAGCAAAACTCTGTAAAAATGGCAATTTTGGTCACTGTGAGCGTTTAAAAAGTGGTTATTCAACATGAGGCCCGATCGAAATGACATTTTGAATCATTTTTGGTAGAGTCCAAAAAATCATTTTTCTGATGAAAAACGATGACCCCGGACCAGTCGAACGTTGAAAAAATGGTCAATATTGATGAAATTTTAACATTTAATCTTTTGACTTTAAATGACGGTTGGATGTGAATTATTACTTTTTCAACTAAAATAAGTGTGTTTAAAGTCATTTCTGTGCCTGAAATTGGTCAAAATTGAAGATTTTGAGTAAGCAAAACTCTGTAAAAATGGCAATTTTGGTCACTGTGAGGGTTTAAAAAGTGGTTATTCAACATGAGGCCCGATCCAAATGACATTTTGAATCATTTTTGGTAGAGTCCAAAAAATCAATTTTCAGATGAAAAACGATGACCCCGGACCAGTCGAACGTTGAAAAAATGGTCAATATTGATGAAATTTTAACATTTAATCTTTTGACTTTAAATGACGGTTGGATGTGAATTATTACTTTTTCAACTAAAATAAGTGTGTTTAAAGTCATTTCTGTGCCTGAAATTGGTCAAAATTGAAGATTCTGAGTAAGCAAAACTCTGTAAAAATGGCAATTTTGGTCACTGTGAGGGTTTAAAAAGTGGTTATTCAACATGAGGCCCGATCCAAATGACATTTTGAATCATTTTTGGTAGAGTCCAAAAAATCAATTTTCTGATGAAAAACGATGAGCCCGGACCAGTCGAACGTTGAAAAAATGGTCAATATTGATGAAATTTTAACATTTAATCTTTTGACTTTAAATGATGGTTGGATGTGAATTATTAATTTTTCAACTATAATAAGTGTGTTTAAAGTCATTTCTGTGCCTGAAATTGGTCAAAATTGAAGATTTTGAGTAAGCAAAACTCTGTAAAAATGGCAATTTTGGTCACTGTGAGGGTTTAAAAAGTGGTTATTCAACATGAGGCCCGATCCAAATGAAATTTTGAATCATTTTTGGTAGAGTCCAAAAAATCAATTTTCTGATGAAAAACGATGACCCCGGACCAGTCGAACGTTGAAAAAATGGTCAATATTGATGAAATTTTAACATTTAATCTTTTGACTTTAAATGACGGTTGGATGTGAATTATTACTTTTTCAACTAAAATAAGTGTGTTTAAAGTCATTTCTGTGCCTGAAATTGGTCAAAATTGAAGATTTTGAGTAAGCAAAACTCTGTAAAAATGGCAATTTTGGTCACTGTGAGGGTTTAAAAAGTGGTTATTCAACATGAGACCCGATCCAAAAAACATTTTGAATCTTTTTTGGTAGAGTCCAAAAAATCAATTTTCTGATGAAAAACGATGACCACGGACCAGTCGAACGTTGAAAAAATGGTCAATATTGATGAAATTTTAACATTTAATCTTTTGACTTTAAATGACGGTTGGATGTGAATTATTACTTTTTCAACTAAAATAAGTGTGTTTAAAGTCATTTCTGTGCCTGAAATTGGTCAAAATTGAAGATTTTGAGTAAGCAAAACTCTGTAAAAATTGCAATTTTGGTCACTGTGAGGGTTTAAAAAGTGGTTATTCAACATGAGGCCCGATCCAAATGACATTTTGAATCATTTTTGGTAGAGTCCAAAAAATCAATTTTCTGATGAAAAACGATGACCCCGGACCAGTCGAACGTTGAAAAAATGGTCAATATTGATGAAATTTTAACATTTAATCTTTTGACTTTAAATGACGGTTGGATGTGAATTATTACTTTTTCAACTAAAATAAGTGTGTTTAAAGTCATTTCTGTGCCTGAAATTGGTCAAAATTGAAGATTCTGAGTAAGCAAAACTCTGTAAAAATGGCAATTTTGGTCACTGTGAGGGTTTAAAAAGTGGTTATTCAACATGAGGCCCGATCCAAATGACATTTTGAATCATTTTTGGTAGAGTCCAAAAAATCAATTTTCTGATGAAAAACGATGACCCCGGACCAGTCGAACGTTGAAAAAATGGTCAATATTGATGAAATTTTAACATTTAATCTTTTGACTTTAAATGACGGTTGGATGTGAATTATTACTTTTTCAACTAAAATAAGTGTGTTTAAAGTCATTTCTGTGCCTGAAATTGGTCAAAATTTAAGATTTTGAGTAAGCAAAACTCTGTAAAAATGGCAATTTTGGTCACTGTGAGCGTTTAAAAAGTGGTTATTCAACATGAGGCCCGATCGAAATGACATTTTGAATCATTTTTGGTAGAGTCCAAAAAATCATTTTCTGATGAAAAACGATGACCCCGGACCAGTCGAACGTTGAAAAAATGGTCAATATTGATGAAATTTTAACATTTAATCTTTTGACTTTAAATGACGGTTGGATGTGAATTATTACTTTTTCAACTAAAATAAGTGTGTTTAAAGTCATTTCTGTGCCTGAAATTGGTCAAAATTGAAGATTTTGAGTAAGCAAAACTCTGTAAAAATGGCAATTTTGGTCACTGTGAGGGTTTAAAAAGTGGTTATTCAACATGAGGCCCGATCCAAATGACATTTTGAATCATTTTTGGTAGAGTCCAAAAATCAATTTTCAGATGAAAAACGATGACCCCGGACCAGTCGAACGTTGAAAAAATGGTCAATATTGATGAAATTTTAACATTTAATCTTTTGACTTTAAATGACGGTTGGATGTGAATTATTACTTTTTCAACTAAAATAAGTGTGTTTAAAGTCATTTCTGTGCCTGAAATTGGTCAAAATTGAAGATTTTGAGTAAGCAAAACTCTGTAAAAATGGCAATTTTGGTCACTGTGAGGGTTTAAAAAGTGGTTATTCAACATGAGGCCCGATCCAAATGACATTTTGAATCATTTTTGGTAGAGTCCAAAAAATCAATTTTCTGATGAAAAACGATGACCCCGGACCAGTCGAACGTTGAAAAAATGGTCAATATTGATGAAATTTTAACATTTAATCTTTTGACTTTAAATGACGGTTGGATGTGAATTATTACTTTTTCAACTAAAATAAGTGTGTTTAAAGTCATTTCTGTGCCTGAAATTGGTCAAAATTGAAGATTCTGAGTAAGCAAAACTCTGTAAAAATGGCAATTTTGGTCACTGTGAGGGTTTAAAAAGTGGTTATTCAACATGAGGCCCGATCCAAATGACATTTTGAATCATTTTTGGTAGAGTCCAAAAAATCAATTTTCTGATGAAAAACGATGACCCCGGACCAGTCGAACGTTGAAAAAATGGTCAATATTGATGAAATTTTAACATTTAATCTTTTGACTTTAAATGACGGTTGGATGTGAATTATTACTTTTTCAACTAAAATAAGTGTGTTTAAAGTCATTTCTGTGCCTGAAATTGGTCAAAATTGAAGATTTTGAGTAAGCAAAACTCTGTAAAAATGGCAATTTTGGTCACTGTGAGGGTTTAAAAAGTGGTTATTCAACATGAGGCCCGATCCAAATGACATTTTGAATCATTTTTGGTAGAGTCCAAAAAATCAATTTTCTGATGAAAAACGATGACCCCGGACCAGTCGAACGTTGTAAAAATGGTCAATATTGATGAAATTTTAACATTTAATCTTTTGACTTTAAATGACGGTTGGATGTGAATTATTACTTTTTCAACTAAAATAAGTGTGTTTAAAGTCATTTCTGTGCCTGAAATTGGTCAAAATTTAAGATTTTGAGTAAGCAAAACTCTGTAAAAATGGCAATTTTGGTCACTGTGAGGGTTTAAAAAGTGGTTATTCAACATGAGGCCCGATCCAAATGACATTTTGAATCATTTTTGGTAGAGTCCAAAAAATCAATTTTCTGATGAAAAACGATGACCCCGGACCAGTCGAACGTTGAAAAAATGGTCAATATTGATGAAATTTTAACATTTAATCTTTTGACTTTAAATGACGGTTGGATGTGAATTATTACTTTTTCAACTAAAATAAGTGTGTTTAAAGTCATTTCTGTGCCTGAAATTGGTCAAAATTGAAGATTCTGAGTAAGCAAAACTCTGTAAAAATGGCAATTTTGGTCACTGTGAGGGTTTAAAAAGTGGTTATTCAACATGAGGCCCGATCCAAATGACATTTTGAATCATTTTTGGTAGAGTCCAAAAAATCAATTTTCTGATGAAAAACGATGACCCCGGACCAGTCGAACGTTGAAAAAATGGTCAATATTGATGAAATTTTAACATTTAATCTTTTGACTTTAAATGACGGTTGGATGTGAATTATTACTTTTTCAACTAAAATAAGTGTGTTTAAAGTCATTTCTGTGCCTGAAATTGGTCAAAATTGAAGATTTTGAGTAAGCAAAACTCTGTAAAAATGGCAATTTTGGTCACTGTGAGGGTTTAAAAAGTGGTTATTCAACATGAGGCCCGATCCAAATGACATTTTGAAACATTTTTGGTAGAGTCCAAAAAAATCAATTTTCTGATGAAAAACGATGACCCCGGACCAGTCGAACGTTGAAAAAATGGTCAATATTGATGAAATTTTAACATTTAATCTTTTGACTTTAAATGAAGGTTGGATGTGAATTATTACTTTTTCAACTAAAATAAGTGTGTTTAAAGTCATTTCTGTGCCTGAAATTGGTCAAAATTGAAGATTCTGAGTAAGCAAAACTCTGTAAAAATGGCAATTTTGGTCACTGTGAGGGTTTAAAAAGTGGTTATTCAACATGAGGCCCGATCCAAATAACATTTTGAATCATTTTTGGTAGAGTCCAAAAAATCAATTTTCTGATGAAAAACGATGACCCCGGACCAGTCGAACGTTTAAAAAATGGTCAATATTGATGAAATTTTAACATTTAATCTTTTGACTTTAAATGACGGTTGGATGTGAATTATTACTTTTTCAACTAAAATAAGTGTGTTTAAAGTCATTTCTGTGCCTGAAATTGGTCAAAATTGAAGATTTTGAGTAAGCAAAACTCTGTAAAAATGGCAATTTTGGTCACTGTGAGGGTTTAAAAAGTGGTTATTCAACATGAGGCCCGATCCAAATGACATTTTGAATCATTTTTGGTAGAGTCCAAAAAATCAATTTTCTGATGAAAAACGATGACCCCGGACCAGTCGAACGTTGAAAAAATGGTCAATATTGATGAAATTTTAACATTTAATCTTTTGACTTTAAATGACGGTTGGATGTGAATTATTACTTTTTCAACTAAAATAAGTGTGTTTAAAGTCATTTCTGTGCCTGAAATTGGTCAAAATTGAAGATTCTGAGTAAGCAAAACTCTGTAAAAATGGCAATTTTGGTCACTGTGAGGGTTTAAAAAGTGGTTATTCAACATGAGGCCGGATCCAAATGACATTTTGAATAATTTTTGGTAGAGTCCAAAAAATCAATTTTCTGATGAAAAACGATGACCCCGGACCAGTCGAACGTTGAAAAAATGGTCAATATTGATGAAATTTTAACATTTAATCTTTTGACTTTAAATGACGGTTGGATGTGAATTATTACTTTTTCAACTAAAATAAGTGTGTTTAAAGTCATTTCTGTGCCTGAAATTGGTCAAAATGTAAGATTTTGAGTAAGCAAAACTCTGTAAAAATGGCAATTTTGGTCACTGTGAGGGTTTAAAAAGTGGTTATTGAACATGAGGCCCGATCCAAATGACATTTTGAATCATTTTTGGTAGAGTCCAAAAAATCAATTTTCTGATGAAAAACGATGACCCCGGACCAGTCGAACGTTGAAAAAATGGTCAATATTGATGACATTTTTACATTTAATCTTTTGACTTTAAATGACAGTTGGATGTGAATTATTACTTTTTCAACTAAAATAAGTGTGTTTAAAGTCATTTCTGTGCCTGAAAGTGGTCAAAATTGAAGATTTTGAGTAAGCAAAACTCTGTAAAAATGGCAATTTTGGTCACTGTGAGGGTTTAAAAAGTGGTTATTCAACATGAGACCCGATCCAAAAGACATTTTGAATCTTTTTTGGTAGAGTCCAAAAAATCAATTTTCTGATGAAAAACGATGACCCCGGACCAGTCGAACGTTGAAAAAATGGTCAATATAGATGAAATTTTAACATTTAATCTTTTGACTTTAAATGACGGTTGGATGTGAATTATTACTTTTTCAACTAAAATAAGTGTGTTTAAAGTCATTTCTGTGCCTGAAATTGGTCAAAATTTAAGATTTTGAGTGAGCAAAACTCTGTTAAAATGGCAATTTTGGTCACTGTGAGGGTTTAAAAAGTGGTTATTCAACATGAGGCCCGATCCAAATGACATTTTGAAACATTTTTGGTAGAGTCCAAAAAAATCAATTTTCTGATGAAAAACGATGACCCCGGACCAGTCGAACGTTGAAAAAATGGTCAATATTGATGAAATTTTAACATTTAATCTTTTGACTTTAAATGAAGGTTGGATGTGAATTATTACTTTTTCAACTAAAATAAGTGTGTTTAAAGTCATTTCTGTGCCTGAAATTGGTCAAAATTGAAGATTCTGAGTAAGCAAAACTCTGTAAAAATGGCAATTTTGGTCACTGTGAGGGTTTAAAAAGTGGTTATTCAACATGAGGCCCGATCCAAATGACATTTTGAATCATTTTTGGTAGAGTCCAAAAAATCAATTTTCTGATGAAAAACGATGACCCCGGACCAGTCGAACGTTGAAAAAATGGTCAATATTGATGAAATTTTAACATTTAATCTTTTGACTTTAAATGACGGTTGGATGTGAATTATTACTTTTTCAACTAAAATAAGTGTGTTTAAAGTCATTTCTGTGCCTGAAATTGGTCAAAATGTAAGATTTTGAGTAAGCAAAACTCTGTAAAAATGGCAATTTTGGTCACTGTGAGGGTTTAAAAAGTGGTTATTGAACATGAGGCCCGATCCAAATGACATTTTGAATCATTTTTGGTAGAGTCCAAAAAATCAATTTTCTGATGAAAAACGATGACCCCGGACCAGTCGAACGTTGAAAAAATGGTCAATATTGATGAAATTTTTACATTTAATCTTTTGACTTTAAATGACAGTTGGATGTGAATTATTACTTTTTCAACTAAAATAAGTGTGTTTAAAGTCATTTCTGTGCCTGAAAGTGGTCAAAATTGAAGATTTTGAGTAAGCAAAACTCTGTAAAAATGGCAATTTTGGTCACTGTGAGGGTTTAAAAAGTGGTTATTCAACATGAGACCCGATCCAAAAGACATTTTGAATCTTTTTTGGTAGAGTCCAAAAAATCAATTTTCTGATGAAAAACGATGACCCCGGACCAGTCGAACGTTGAAAAAATGGTCAATATAGATGAAATTTTAACATTTAATCTTTTGACTTTAAATGACGGTTGGATGTGAATTATTACTTTTTCAACTAAAATAAGTGTGTTTAAAGTCATTTCTGTGCCTGAAATTGGTCAAAATTGAAGATTTTGAGTGAGCAAAACTCTGTAAAAATGGCAATTTTGGTCACTGTGAGGGTTTAAAAAGTGGTTATTCAACATGAGGCCCGATCCAAATGACATTTTGAAACATTTTTCGTAGAGTCCAAAAAAATCAATTTTCTGATGAAAAACGATGACCCCGGACCAGTCGAACGTTGAAAAAATGGTCAATATTGATGAAATTTTAACATTTAATCTTTTGACTTTAAATGAAGGTTGGATGTGAATTATTACTTTTTCAACTAAAATAAGTGTGTTTAAAGTCATTTCTGTGCCTGAAATTGGTCAAAATTGAAGATTCTGAGTAAGCAAAACTCTGTAAAAATGGCAATTTTGGTCACTGTGAGGGTTTAAAAAGTGGTTATTCAACATGAGGCCCGATCCAAATAACATTTTGAATCATTTTTGGTAGAGTCCAAAAAATCAATTTTCTGATGAAAAACGATGACCCCGGACCAGTCGAACGTTGAAAAAATGGTCAATATTGATGAAATTTTAACATTTAAACTTTTGACTTTAAATGACGGTTGGATGTGAATTATTACTTTTTCAACTAAAATAAGTGTGTTTAAAGTCATTTCTGTGCCTGAAATTGGTCAAAATTGAAGATTCTGAGTAAGCAAAACTCTGTAAAAATGGCAATTTTGGTCACTGTGAGGGTTTAAAAAGTGGTTATTCAACATGAGGCCCGATCCAAATGACATTTTGAATCATTTTTGGTAGAGTCCAAAAAATCAATTTTCTGATGAAAAACGATGAGCCCGGACCAGTCGAACGTTGAAAAAATGGTCAATATTGATGAAATTTTAACATTTAATCTTTTGACTTTAAATGATGGTTGGATGTGAATTATTAATTTTTCAACTATAATAAGTGTGTTTAAAGTCATTTCTGTGCCTGAAATTGGTCAAAATTGAAGATTTTGAGTAAGCAAAACTCTGTAAAAATGGCAATTTTGGTCACTGTGAGGGTTTAAAAAGTGGTTATTCAACATGAGGCCCGATCCAAATGAAATTTTGAATCATTTTTGGTAGAGTCCAAAAAATCAATTTTCTGATGAAAAACGATGACCCCGGACCAGTCGAACGTTGAAAAAATGGTCAATATTGATGAAATTTTAACATTTAATCTTTTGACTTTAAATGACGGTTGGATGTGAATTATTACTTTTTCAACTAAAATAAGTGTGTTTAAAGTCATTTCTGTGCCTGAAATTGGTCAAAATTGAAGATTTTGAGTAAGCAAAACTCTGTAAAAATGGCAATTTTGGTCACTGTGAGGGTTTAAAAAGTGGTTATTCAACATGAGACCCGATCCAAAAAACATTTTGAATCTTTTTTGGTAGAGTCCAAAAAATCAATTTTCTGATGAAAAACGATGACCACGGACCAGTCGAACGTTGAAAAAATGGTCAATATTGATGAAATTTTAACATTTAATCTTTTGACTTTAAATGACGGTTGGATGTGAATTATTACTTTTTCAACTAAAATAAGTGTGTTTAAAGTCATTTCTGTGCCTGAAATTGGTCAAAATTGAAGATTTTGAGTAAGCAAAACTCTGTAAAAATGGCAATTTTGGTCACTGTGAGGGTTTAAAAAGTGGTTATTCAACATGAGGCCCGATCCAAATGACATTTTGAATCATTTTTGGTAGAGTCCAAAAAATCAATTTTCTGATGAAAAACGATGACCCCGGACCAGTCGAACGTTGAAAAAATGGTCAATATTGATGAAATTTTAACATTTAATCTTTTGACTTTAAATGACGGTTGGATGTGAATTATTACTTTTTCAACTAAAATAAGTGTGTTTAAAGTCATTTCTGTGCCTGAAATTGGTCAAAATTGAAGATTCTGAGTAAGCAAAACTCTGTAAAAATGGCAATTTTGGTCACTGTGAGGGTTTAAAAAGTGGTTATTCAACATGAGGCCCGATCCAAATGACATTTTGAATCATTTTTGGTAGAGTCCAAAAAATCAATTTTCTGATGAAAAACGATGACCCCGGACCAGTCGAACGTTGAAAAAATGGTCAATATTGATGAAATTTTAACATTTAATCTTTTGACTTTAAATGACGGTTGGATGTGAATTATTACTTTTTCAACTAAAATAAGTGTGTTTAAAGTCATTTCTGTGCCTGAAATTGGTCAAAATTTAAGATTTTGAGTAAGCAAAACTCTGTAAAAATGGCAATTTTGGTCACTGTGAGCGTTTAAAAAGTGGTTATTCAACATGAGGCCCGATCGAAATGACATTTTGAATCATTTTTGGTAGAGTCCAAAAAATCATTTTTCTGATGAAAAACGATGACCCCGGACCAGTCGAACGTTGAAAAAATGGTCAATATTGATGAAATTTTAACATTTAATCTTTTGACTTTAAATGACGGTTGGATGTGAATTATTACTTTTTCAACTAAAATAAGTGTGTTTAAAGTCATTTCTGTGCCTGAAATTGGTCAAAATTGAAGATTTTGAGTAAGCAAAACTCTGTAAAAATGGCAATTTTGGTCACTGTGAGGGTTTAAAAAGTGGTTATTCAACATGAGGCCCGATCCAAATGACATTTTGAATCATTTTTGGTAGAGTCCAAAAAATCAATTTTCAGATGAAAAACGATGACCCCGGACCAGTCGAACGTTGAAAAAATGGTCAATATTGATGAAATTTTAACATTTAATCTTTTGACTTTAAATGACGGTTGGATGTGAATTATTACTTTTTCAACTAAAATAAGTGTGTTTAAAGTCATTTCTGTGCCTGAAATTGGTCAAAATTGAAGATTTTGAGTAAGCAAAACTCTGTAAAAATGGCAATTTTGGTCACTGTGAGGGTTTAAAAAGTGGTTATTCAACATGAGGCCCGATCCAAATGACATTTTGAATCATTTTTGGTAGAGTCCAAAAAATCAATTTTCTGATGAAAAACGATGACCCCGGACCAGTCGAACGTTGAAAAAATGGTCAATATTGATGAAATTTTAACATTTAATCTTTTGACTTTAAATGACGGTTGGATGTGAATTATTACTTTTTCAACTAAAATAAGTGTGTTTAAAGTCATTTCTGTGCCTGAAATTGGTCAAAATTGAAGATTCTGAGTAAGCAAAACTCTGTAAAAATGGCAATTTTGGTCACTGTGAGGGTTTAAAAAGTGGTTATTCAACATGAGGCCCGATCCAAATGACATTTTGAATCATTTTTGGTAGAGTCCAAAAAATCAATTTTCTGATGAAAAAACGATGACCCCGGACCAGTCGAACGTTGAAAAAATGGTCAATATTGATGAAATTTTAACATTTAATCTTTTGACTTTAAATGACGGTTGGATGTGAATTATTACTTTTTCAACTAAAATAAGTGTGTTTAAAGTCATTTCTGTGCCTGAAATTGGTCAAAATTGAAGATTTTGAGTAAGCAAAACTCTGTAAAAATGGCAATTTTGGTCACTGTGAGGGTTTAAAAAGTGGTTATTCAACATGAGGCCCGATCCAAATGACATTTTGAATCATTTTTGGTAGAGTCCAAAAAATCAATTTTCTGATGAAAAACGATGACCCCGGACCAGTCGAACGTTGTAAAAATGGTCAATATTGATGAAATTTTAACATTTAATCTTTTGACTTTAAATGACGGTTGGATGTGAATTATTACTTTTTCAACTAAAATAAGTGTGTTTAAAGTCATTTCTGTGCCTGAAATTGGTCAAAATTTAAGATTTTGAGTAAGCAAAACTCTGTAAAAATGGCAATTTTGGTCACTGTGAGGGTTTAAAAAGTGGTTATTCAACATGAGGCCCGATCCAAATGACATTTTGAATCATTTTTGGTAGAGTCCAAAAAATCAATTTTCTGATGAAAAACGATGACCCCGGACCAGTCGAACGTTGAAAAAATGGTCAATATTGATGAAATTTTAACATTTAATCTTTTGACTTTAAATGACGGTTGGATGTGAATTATTACTTTTTCAACTAAAATAAGTGTGTTTAAAGTCATTTCTGTGCCTGAAATTGGTCAAAATTGAAGATTTTGAGTAAGCAAAACTCTGTAAAAATGGCAATTTTGGTCACTGTGAGGGTTTAAAAAGTGGTTATTCAACATGAGGCCCGATCCAAATGACATTTTGAATCATTTTTGGTAGAGTCCAAAAAATCAATTTTCAGATGAAAAACGATGACCCCGGACCAGTCGAACGTTGAAAAAATGGTCAATATTGATGAAATTTTAACATTTAATCTTTTGACTTTAAATGACGGTTGGATGTGAATTATTACTTTTTCAACTAAAATAAGTGTGTTTAAAGTCATTTCTGTGCCTGAAATTGGTCAAAATTGAAGATTTTGAGTAAGCAAAACTCTGTAAAAATGGCAATTTTGGTCACTGTGAGGGTTTAAAAAGTGGTTATTCAACATGAGGCCCGATCCAAATGACATTTTGAATCATTTTTGGTAGAGTCCAAAAAATCAATTTTCTGATGAAAAACGATGACCCCGGACCAGTCGAACGTTGTAAAAATGGTCAATATTGATGAAATTTTAACATTTAATCTTTTGACTTTAAATGACGGTTGGATGTGAATTATTACTTTTTCAACTAAAATAAGTGTGTTTAAAGTCATTTCTGTGCCTGAAATTGGTCAAAATTTAAGATTTTGAGTAAGCAAAACTCTGTAAAAATGGCAATTTTGGTCACTGTGAGGGTTTAAAAAGTGGTTATTCAACATGAGGCCCGATCCAAATGACATTTTGAATCATTTTTGGTAGAGTCCAAAAAATCAATTTTCTGATGAAAAACGATGACCCCGGACCAGTCGAACGTTGAAAAAATGGTCAATATTGATGAAATTTTAACATTTAATCTTTTGACTTTAAATGACGGTTGGATGTGAATTATTACTTTTTCAACTAAAATAAGTGTGTTTAAAGTCATTTCTGTGCCTGAAATTGGTCAAAATTGAAGATTCTGAGTAAGCAAAACTCTGTAAAAATGGCAATTTTGGTCACTGTGAGGGTTTAAAAAGTGGTTATTCAACATGAGGCCCGATCCAAATGACATTTTGAATCATTTTTGGTAGAGTCCAAAAAATCAATTTTCTGATGAAAAACGATGACCCCGGACCAGTCGAACGTTGAAAAAATGGTCAATATTGATGAAATTTTAACATTTAATCTTTTGACTTTAAATGACGGTTGGATGTGAATTATTACTTTTTCAACTAAAATAAGTGTGTTTAAAGTCATTTCTGTGCCTGAAATTGGTCAAAATTGAAGATTTTGAGTAAGCAAAACTCTGTAAAAATGGCAATTTTGGTCACTGTGAGGGTTTAAAAAGTGGTTATTCAACATGAGGCCCGATCCAAATGACATTTTGAAACATTTTTGGTAGAGTCCAAAAAAATCAATTTTCTGATGAAAAACGATGACCCCGGACCAGTCGAACGTTGAAAAAATGGTCAATATTGATGAAATTTTAACATTTAATCTTTTGACTTTAAATGAAGGTTGGATGTGAATTATTACTTTTTCAACTAAAATAAGTGTGTTTAAAGTCATTTCTGTGCCTGAAATTGGTCAAAATTGAAGATTCTGAGTAAGCAAAACTCTGTAAAAATGGCAATTTTGGTCACTGTGAGGGTTTAAAAAGTGGTTATTCAACATGAGGCCCGATCCAAATAACATTTTGAATCATTTTTGGTAGAGTCCAAAAAATCAATTTTCTGATGAAAAACGATGACCCCGGACCAGTCGAACGTTTAAAAAATGGTCAATATTGATGAAATTTTAACATTTAATCTTTTGACTTTAAATGACGGTTGGATGTGAATTATTACTTTTTCAACTAAAATAAGTGTGTTTAAAGTCATTTCTGTGCCTGAAATTGGTCAAAATTGAAGATTTTGAGTAAGCAAAACTCTGTAAAAATGGCAATTTTGGTCACTGTGAGGGTTTAAAAAGTGGTTATTCAACATGAGGCCCGATCCAAATGACATTTTGAATCATTTTTGGTAGAGTCCAAAAAATCAATTTTCTGATGAAAAACGATGACCCCGGACCAGTCGAACGTTGAAAAAATGGTCAATATTGATGAAATTTTAACATTTAATCTTTTGACTTTAAATGACGGTTGGATGTGAATTATTACTTTTTCAACTAAAATAAGTGTGTTTAAAGTCATTTCTGTGCCTGAAATTGGTCAAAATTGAAGATTCTGAGTAAGCAAAACTCTGTAAAAATGGCAATTTTGGTCACTGTGAGGGTTTAAAAAGTGGTTATTCAACATGAGGCCGGATCCAAATGACATTTTGAATAATTTTTGGTAGAGTCCAAAAAATCAATTTTCTGATGAAAAACGATGACCCCGGACCAGTCGAACGTTGAAAAAATGGTCAATATTGATGAAATTTTAACATTTAATCTTTTGACTTTAAATGACGGTTGGATGTGAATTATTACTTTTTCAACTAAAATAAGTGTGTTTAAAGTCATTTCTGTGCCTGAAATTGGTCAAAATGTAAGATTTTGAGTAAGCAAAACTCTGTAAAAATGGCAATTTTGGTCACTGTGAGGGTTTAAAAAGTGGTTATTGAACATGAGGCCCGATCCAAATGACATTTTGAATCATTTTTGGTAGAGTCCAAAAAATCAATTTTCTGATGAAAAACGATGACCCCGGACCAGTCGAACGTTGAAAAAATGGTCAATATTGATGAAATTTTTACATTTAATCTTTTGACTTTAAATGACAGTTGGATGTGAATTATTACTTTTTCAACTAAAATAAGTGTGTTTAAAGTCATTTCTGTGCCTGAAAGTGGTCAAAATTGAAGATTTTGAGTAAGCAAAACTCTGTAAAAATGGCAATTTTGGTCACTGTGAGGGTTTAAAAAGTGGTTATTCAACATGAGACCCGATCCAAAAGACATTTTGAATCTTTTTTGGTAGAGTCCAAAAAATCAATTTTCTGATGAAAAACGATGACCCCGGACCAGTCGAACGTTGAAAAAATGGTCAATATAGATGAAATTTTAACATTTAATCTTTTGACTTTAAATGACGGTTGGATGTGAATTATTACTTTTTCAACTAAAATAAGTGTGTTTAAAGTCATTTCTGTGCCTGAAATTGGTCAAAATTTAAGATTTTGAGTGAGCAAAACTCTGTTAAAATGGCAATTTTGGTCACTGTGAGGGTTTAAAAAGTGGTTATTCAACATGAGGCCCGATCCAAATGACATTTTGAAACATTTTTGGTAGAGTCCAAAAAAATCAATTTTCTGATGAAAAACGATGACCCCGGACCAGTCGAACGTTGAAAAAATGGTCAATATTGATGAAATTTTAACATTTAATCTTTTGACTTTAAATGAAGGTTGGATGTGAATTATTACTTTTTCAACTAAAATAAGTGTGTTTAAAGTCATTTCTGTGCCTGAAATTGGTCAAAATTGAAGATTCTGAGTAAGCAAAACTCTGTAAAAATGGCAATTTTGGTCACTGTGAGGGTTTAAAAAGTGGTTATTCAACATGAGGCCCGATCCAAATAACATTTTGAATCATTTTTGGTAGAGTCCAAAAAATCAATTTTCTGATGAAAAACGATGACCCCGGACCAGTCGAACGTTGAAAAAATGGTCAATATTGATGAAATTTTAACATTTAATCTTTTGACTTTAAATGACGGTTGGATGTGAATTATTACTTTTTCAACTAAAATAAGTGTGTTTAAAGTCATTTCTGTGCCTGAAATTGGTCAAAATTGAAGATTTTGAGTAAGCAAAACTCTGTAAAAATGGCAATTTTGGTCACTGTGAGGGTTTAAAAAGTGGTTATTCAACATGAGACCCGATCCAAAAAACATTTTGAATCTTTTTTGGTAGAGTCCAAAAAATCAATTTTCTGATGAAAAACGATGACCACGGACCAGTCGAACGTTGAAAAAATGGTCAATATTGATGAAATTTTAACATTTAATCTTTTGACTTTAAATGACGGTTGGATGTGAATTATTACTTTTTCAACTAAAATAAGTGTGTTTAAAGTCATTTCTGTGCCTGAAATTGGTCAAAATTGAAGATTTTGAGTAAGCAAAACTCTGTAAAAATGGCAATTTTGGTCACTGTGAGGGTTTAAAAAGTGGTTATTCAACATGAGGCCCGATCCAAATGACATTTTGAATCATTTTTGGTAGAGTCCAAAAAATCAATTTTCTGATGAAAAACGATGACCCCGGACCAGTCGAACGTTGAAAAAATGGTCAATATTGATGAAATTTTAACATTTAATCTTTTGACTTTAAATGACGGTTGGATGTGAATTATTACTTTTTCAACTAAAATAAGTGTGTTTAAAGTCATTTCTGTGCCTGAAATTGGTCAAAATTGAAGATTCTGAGTAAGCAAAACTCTGTAAAAATGGCAATTTTGGTCACTGTGAGGGTTTAAAAAGTGGTTATTCAACATGAGGCCCGATCCAAATGACATTTTGAATCATTTTTGGTAGAGTCCAAAAAATCAATTTTCTGATGAAAAACGATGACCCCGGACCAGTCGAACGTTGAAAAAATGGTCAATATTGATGAAATTTTAACATTTAATCTTTTGACTTTAAATGACGGTTGGATGTGAATTATTACTTTTTCAACTAAAATAAGTGTGTTTAAAGTCATTTCTGTGCCTGAAATTGGTCAAAATTTAAGATTTTGAGTAAGCAAAACTCTGTAAAAATGGCAATTTTGGTCACTGTGAGCGTTTAAAAAGTGGTTATTCAACATGAGGCCCGATCGAAATGACATTTTGAATCATTTTTGGTAGAGTCCAAAAAATCATTTTTCTGATGAAAAACGATGACCCCGGACCAGTCGAACGTTGAAAAAATGGTCAATATTGATGAAATTTTAACATTTAATCTTTTGACTTTAAATGACGGTTGGATGTGAATTATTACTTTTTCAACTAAAATAAGTGTGTTTAAAGTCATTTCTGTGCCTGAAATTGGTCAAAATTGAAGATTTTGAGTAAGCAAAACTCTGTAAAAATGGCAATTTTGGTCACTGTGAGGGTTTAAAAAGTGGTTATTCAACATGAGGCCCGATCCAAATGACATTTTGAATCATTTTTGGTAGAGTCCAAAAAATCAATTTTCAGATGAAAAACGATGACCCCGGACCAGTCGAACGTTGAAAAAATGGTCAATATTGATGAAATTTTAACATTTAATCTTTTGACTTTAAATGACGGTTGGATGTGAATTATTACTTTTTCAACTAAAATAAGTGTGTTTAAAGTCATTTCTGTGCCTGAAATTGGTCAAAATTGGAGATTTTGAGTAAGCAAAACTCTGTAAAAATGGCAATTTTGGTCACTGTGAGGGTTTAAAAAGTGGTTATTCAACATGAGGCCCGATCCAAATGACATTTTGAATCATTTTTGGTAGAGTCCAAAAAATCAATTTTCTGATGAAAAACGATGACCCCGGACCAGTCGAACGTTGAAAAAATGGTCAATATTGATGAAATTTTAACATTTAATCTTTTGACTTTAAATGACGGTTGGATGTGAATTATTACTTTTTCAACTAAAATAAGTGTGTTTAAAGTCATTTCTGTGCCTGAAATTGGTCAAAATTGAAGATTCTGAGTAAGCAAAACTCTGTAAAAATGGCAATTTTGGTCACTGTGAGGGTTTAAAAAGTGGTTATTCAACATGAGGCCCGATCCAAATGACATTTTGAATCATTTTTGGTAGAGTCCAAAAAATCAATTTTCTGATGAAAAACGATGACCCCGGACCAGTCGAACGTTGAAAAAATGGTCAATATTGATGAAATTTTAACATTTAATCTTTTGACTTTAAATGACGGTTGGATGTGAATTATTACTTTTTCAACTAAAATAAGTGTGTTTAAAGTCATTTCTGTGCCTGAAATTGGTCAAAATTGAAGATTTTGAGTATGCAAAACTCTGTAAAAATGGCAATTTTGGTCACTGTGAGGGTTTAAAAAGTGGTTATTCAACATGAGGCCCGATCCAAATGACATTTTGAATCATTTTTGGTAGAGTCCAAAAAATCAATTTTCTGATGAAAAACGATGACCCCGGACCAGTCGAACGTTGTAAAAATGGTCAATATTGATGAAATTTTAACATTTAATCTTTTGACTTTAAATGACGGTTGGATGTGAATTATTACTTTTTCAACTAAAATAAGTGTGTTTAAAGTCATTTCTGTGCCTGAAATTGGTCAAAATTTAAGATTTTGAGTAAGCAAAACTCTGTAAAAATGGCAATTTTGGTCACTGTGAGGGTTTAAAAAGTGGTTATTCAACATGAGGCCCGATCCAAATGACATTTTGAATCATTTTTGGTAGAGTCCAAAAAATCAATTTTCTGATGAAAAACGATGACCCCGGACCAGTCGAACGTTGAAAAAATGGTCAATATTGATGAAATTTTAACATTTAATCTTTTGACTTTAAATGACGGTTGGATGTGAATTATTACTTTTTCAACTAAAATAAGTGTGTTTAAAGTCATTTCTGTGCCTGAAATTGGTCAAAATTGAAGATTCTGAGTAAGCAAAACTCTGTAAAAATGGCAATTTTGGTCACTGTGAGGGTTTAAAAAGTGGTTATTCAACATGAGGCCCGATCCAAATGACATTTTGAATCATTTTTGGTAGAGTCCAAAAAATCAATTTTCTGATGAAAAACGATGACCCCGGACCAGTCGAACGTTGAAAAAATGGTCAATATTGATGAAATTTTAACATTTAATCTTTTGACTTTAAATGACGGTTGGATGTGAATTATTACTTTTTCAACTAAAATAAGTGTGTTTAAAGTCATTTCTGTGCCTGAAATTGGTCAAAATTGAAGATTCTGAGTAAGCAAAACTCTGTAAAAATGGCAATTTTGGTCACTGTGAGGGTTTAAAAAGTGGTTATTCAACATGAGGCCCGATCCAAATAACATTTTGAATCATTTTTGGTAGAGTCCAAAAAATCAATTTTCTGATGAAAAACGATGACCCCGGACCAGTCGAACGTTGAAAAAATGGTCAATATTGATGAAATTTTAACATTTAATCTTTTGACTTTAAATGACGGTTGGATGTGAATTATTACTTTTTCAACTAAAATAAGTGTGTTTAAAGTCATTTCTGTGCCTGAAATTGGTCAAAATTGAAGATTTTGAGTAAGCAAAACTCTGTAAAAATGGCAATTTTGGTCACTGTGAGGGTTTAAAAAGTGGTTATTCAACATGAGACCCGATCCAAAAAACATTTTGAATCTTTTTTGGTAGAGTCCAAAAAATCAATTTTCTGATGAAAAACGATGACCAGTCGAACGTTGAAAAAATGGTCAATATTGATGAAATTTTAACATTTAATCTTTTGACTTTAAATGACGGTTGGATGTGAATTATTACTTTTTCAACTAAAATAAGTGTGTTTAAAGTCATTTCTGTGCCTGAAATTGGTCAAAATTGAAGATTTTGAGTAAGCAAAACTCTGTAAAAATGGCAATTTTGGTCACTGTGAGGGTTTAAAAAGTGGTTATTCAACATGAGGCCCGATCCAAATGACATTTTGAATCATTTTTGGTAGAGTCCAAAAAATCAATTTTCTGATGAAAAACGATGACCCCGGACCAGTCGAACGTTGAAAAAATGGTCAATATTGATGAAATTTTAACATTTAATCTTTTGACTTTAAATGACGGTTGGATGTGAATTATTACTTTTTCAACTAAAATAAGTGTGTTTAAAGTCATTTCTGTGCCTGAAATTGGTCAAAATTGAAGATTCTGAGTAAGCAAAACTCTGTAAAAATGGCAATTTTGGTCACTGTGAGGGTTTAAAAAGTGGTTATTCAACATGAGGCCCGATCCAAATGACATTTTGAATCATTTTTGGTAGAGTCCAAAAAATCAATTTTCTGATGAAAAACGATGACCCCGGACCAGTCGAACGTTGAAAAAATGGTCAATATTGATGAAATTTTAACATTTAATCTTTTGACTTTAAATGACGGTTGGATGTGAATTATTACTTTTTCAACTAAAATAAGTGTGTTTAAAGTCATTTCTGTGCCTGAAATTGGTCAAAATTTAAGATTTTGAGTAAGCAAAACTCTGTAAAAATGGCAATTTTGGTCACTGTGAGCGTTTAAAAAGTGGTTATTCAACATGAGGCCCGATCGAAATGACATTTTGAATCATTTTTGGTAGAGTCCAAAAAATCATTTTTCTGATGAAAAACGATGACCCCGGACCAGTCGAACGTTGAAAAAATGGTCAATATTGATGAAATTTTAACATTTAATCTTTTGACTTTAAATGACGGTTGGATGTGAATTATTACTTTTTCAACTAAAATAAGTGTGTTTAAAGTCATTTCTGTGCCTGAAATTGGTCAAAATTGAAGATTTTGAGTAAGCAAAACTCTGTAAAAATGGCAATTTTGGTCACTGTGAGGGTTTAAAAAGTGGTTATTCAACATGAGGCCCGATCCAAATGACATTTTGAATCATTTTTGGTAGAGTCCAAAAAATCAATTTTCAGATGAAAAACGATGACCCCGGACCAGTCGAACGTTGAAAAAATGGTCAATATTGATGAAATTTTAACATTTAATCTTTTGACTTTAAATGACGGTTGGATGTGAATTATTACTTTTTCAACTAAAATAAGTGTGTTTAAAGTCATTTCTGTGCCTGAAATTGGTCAAAATTGGAGATTTTGAGTAAGCAAAACTCTGTAAAAATGGCAATTTTGGTCACTGTGAGGGTTTAAAAAGTGGTTATTCAACATGAGGCCCGATCCAAATGACATTTTGAATCATTTTTGGTAGAGTCCAAAAAATCAATTTTCTGATGAAAAACGATGACCCCGGACCAGTCGAACGTTGAAAAAATGGTCAATATTGATGAAATTTTAACATTTAATCTTTTGACTTTAAATGACGGTTGGATGTGAATTATTACTTTTTCAACTAAAATAAGTGTGTTTAAAGTCATTTCTGTGCCTGAAATTGGTCAAAATTGAAGATTCTGAGTAAGCAAAACTCTGTAAAAATGGCAATTTTGGTCACTGTGAGGGTTTAAAAAGTGGTTATTCAACATGAGGCCCGATCCAAATGACATTTTGAATCATTTTTGGTAGAGTCCAAAAAATCAATTTTCTGATGAAAAACGATGACCCCGGACCAGTCGAACGTTGAAAAAATGGTCAATATTGATGAAATTTTAACATTTAATCTTTTGACTTTAAATGACGGTTGGATGTGAATTATTACTTTTTCAACTAAAATAAGTGTGTTTAAAGTCATTTCTGTGCCTGAAATTGGTCAAAATTGAAGATTTTGAGTATGCAAAACTCTGTAAAAATGGCAATTTTGGTCACTGTGAGGGTTTAAAAAGTGGTTATTCAACATGAGGCCCGATCCAAATGACATTTTGAATCATTTTTGGTAGAGTCCAAAAAATCAATTTTCTGATGAAAAACGATGACCCCGGACCAGTCGAACGTTGTAAAAATGGTCAATATTGATGAAATTTTAACATTTAATCTTTTGACTTTAAATGACGGTTGGATGTGAATTATTACTTTTTCAACTAAAATAAGTGTGTTTAAAGTCATTTCTGTGCCTGAAATTGGTCAAAATTTAAGATTTTGAGTAAGCAAAACTCTGTAAAAATGGCAATTTTGGTCACTGTGAGGGTTTAAAAAGTGGTTATTCAACATGAGGCCCGATCCAAATGACATTTTGAATCATTTTTGGTAGAGTCCAAAAAATCAATTTTCTGATGAAAAACGATGACCCCGGACCAGTCGAACGTTGAAAAAATGGTCAATATTGATGAAATTTTAACATTTAATCTTTTGACTTTAAATGACGGTTGGATGTGAATTATTACTTTTTCAACTAAAATAAGTGTGTTTAAAGTCATTTCTGTGCCTGAAATTGGTCAAAATTGAAGATTCTGAGTAAGCAAAACTCTGTAAAAATGGCAATTTTGGTCACTGTGAGGGTTTAAAAAGTGGTTATTCAACATGAGGCCCGATCCAAATGACATTTTGAATCATTTTTGGTAGAGTCCAAAAAATCAATTTTCTGATGAAAAACGATGACCCCGGACCAGTCGAACGTTGAAAAAATGGTCAATATTGATGAAATTTTAACATTTAATCTTTTGACTTTAAATGACGGTTGGATGTGAATTATTACTTTTTCAACTAAAATAAGTGTGTTTAAAGTCATTTCTGTGCCTGAAATTGGTCAAAATTGAAGATTTTGAGTAAGCAAAACTCTGTAAAAATGGCAATTTTGGTCACTGTGAGGGTTTAAAAAGTGGTTATTCAACATGAGGCCCGATCCAAATGACATTTTGAAACATTTTTGGTAGAGTCCAAAAAAATCAATTTTCTGATGAAAAACGATGACCCCGGACCAGTCGAACGTTGAAAAAATGGTCAATATTGATGAAATTTTAACATTTAATCTTTTGACTTTAAATGAAGGTTGGATGTGAATTATTACTTTTTCAACTAAAATAAGTGTGTTTAAAGTCATTTCTGTGCCTGAAATTGGTCAAAATTGAAGATTCTGAGTAAGCAAAACTCTGTAAAAATGGCAATTTTGGTCACTGTGAGGGTTTAAAAAGTGGTTATTCAACATGAGGCCCGATCCA
Organism: Lissotriton vulgaris; assembly: GCF_964263255.1. Lineage (NCBI taxonomy): Eukaryota > Metazoa > Chordata > Amphibia > Caudata > Salamandridae > Lissotriton > Lissotriton vulgaris. Next base: position 213,483 of record NW_028242110.1, on the reverse strand, counting down.
AATAACATTTTGAATCATTTTTGGTAGAGTCCAAAAAATCAATTTTCTGATGAAAAACGATGACCCCGGACCAGTCGAACGTTTAAAAAATGGTCAATATTGATGAAATTTTAACATTTAATCTTTTGACTTTAAATGACGGTTGGATGTGAATTATTACTTTTTCAACTAAAATAAGTGTGTTTAAAGTCATTTCTGTGCCTGAAATTGGTCAAAATTGAAGATTTTGAGTAAGCAAAACTCTGTAAAAATGGCAATTTTGGTCACTGTGAGGGTTTAAAAAGTGGTTATTCAACATGAGGCCCGATCCAAATGACATTTTGAATCATTTTTGGTAGAGTCCAAAAAATCAATTTTCTGATGAAAAACGATGACCCCGGACCAGTCGAACGTTGAAAAAATGGTCAATATTGATGAAATTTTAACATTTAATCTTTTGACTTTAAATGAAGGTTGGATGTGAATTATTACTTTTTCAACTAAAATAAGTGTGTTTAAAGTCATTTCTGTGCCTGAAATTGGTCAAAATTGAAGATTCTGAGTAAGCAAAACTCTGTAAAAATGGCAATTTTGGTCACTGTGAGGGTTTAAAAAGTGGTTATTCAACATGAGGCCCGATCCAAATAACATTTTGAATCATTTTTGGTAGAGTCCAAAAAATCAATTTTCTGATGAAAAACGATGACCCCGGACCAGTCGAACGTTTAAAAAATGGTCAATATTGATGAAATTTTAACATTTAATCTTTTGACTTTAAATGACGGTTGGATGTGAATTATTACTTTTTCAACTAAAATAAGTGTGTTTAAAGTCATTTCTGTGCCTGAAATTGGTCAAAATTGAAGATTTTGAGTAAGCAAAACTCTGTAAAAATGGCAATTTTGGTCACTGTGAGGGTTTAAAAAGTGGTTATTCAACATGAGGCCCGATCCAAATGACATTTTGAATCATTTTTGGTAGAGTCCAAAAAATCAATTTTCTGATGAAAAACGATGACCCCGGACCAGTCGAACGTTGAAAAAATGGTCAATATTGATGAAATTTTAACATTTAATCTTTTGACTTTAAATGACGGTTGGATGTGAATTATTACTTTTTCAACTAAAATAAGTGTGTTTAAAGTCATTTCTGTGCCTGAAATTGGTCAAAATTGAAGATTCTGAGTAAGCAAAACTCTGTAAAAATGGCAATTTTGGTCACTGTGAGGGTTTAAAAAGTGGTTATTCAACATGAGGCCGGATCCAAATGACATTTTGAATAATTTTTGGTAGAGTCCAAAAAATCAATTTTCTGATGAAAAACGATGACCCCGGACCAGTCGAACGTTGAAAAAATGGTCAATATTGATGAAATTTTAACATTTAATCTTTTGACTTTAAATGACGGTTGGATGTGAATTATTACTTTTTCAACTATAATAAGTGTGTTTAAAGTCATTTCTGTGCCTGAAATTGGTCAAAATTTAAGATTTTGAGTGAGCAAAACTCTGTTAAAATGGCAATTTTGGTCACTGTGAGGGTTTAAAAAGTGGTTATTGAACATGAGGCCCGATCCAAATGACATTTTGAAACATTTTTGGTAGAGTCCAAAAAATCAATTTTCTGATGAAAAACGATGACCCCGGACCAGTCGAACGTTGAAAAAATGGTCAATATTGATGAAATTTTAACATTTAATCTTTTGACTTTAAATGACAGTTGGATGTGAATTATTACTTTTTCAACTAAAATAAGTGTGTTTAAAGTCATTTCTGTGCCTGAAAGTGGTCAAAATTGAAGATTTTGAGTAAGCAAAACTCTGTAAAAATGGCAATTTTGGTCACTGTGAGGGTTTAAAAAGTGGTTATTCAACATGAGACCCGATCCAAAAGACATTTTGAATCTTTTTTGGTAGAGTCCAAAAAATCAATTTTCTGATGAAAAACGATGACCACGGACCAGTCGAACGTTGAAAAAATGGTCAATATTGATGAAATTTTAACATTTAATCTTTTGACTTTAAATGACGGTTGGATGTGAATTATTACTTTTTCAACTAAAATAAGTGTGTTTAAAGTCATTTCTGTGCCTGAAATTGGTCAAAATTGAAGATTTTGAGTAAGCAAAACTCTGTAAAAATGGCAATTTTGGTCACTGTGAGGGTTTAAAAAGTGGTTATTGAACATGAGGCCCGATCCAAATGACATTTTGAATCATTTTTGGTAGAGTCCAAAAAATCAATTTTCTGATGAAAAACGATGACCCCGGACCAGTCGAACGTTGAAAAAATGGTCAATATTGATGAAATTTTAACATTTAATCTTTTGACTTTAAATGACGGTTGGATGTGAATTATTACTTTTTCAACTAAAATAAGTGTGTTTAAAGTCATTTCTGTGCCTGAAATTGGTCAAAATTGAAGATTCTGAGTAAGCAAAACTCTGTAAAAATGGCAATTTTGGTCACTGTGAGGGTTTAAAAAGTGGTTATTCAACATGAGGCCCGATCCAAATGACATTTTGAATCATTTTTGGTAGAGTCCAAAAAATCAATTTTCTGATGAAAAACGATGACCCCGGACCAGTCGAACGTTGAAAAAATGGTCAATATTGATGAAATTTTAACATTTAATCTTTTGACTTTAAATGACGGTTGGATGTGAATTATTACTTTTTCAACTAAAATAAGTGTGTTTAAAGTCATTTCTGTGCCTGAAATTGGTCAAAATTGAAGATTTTGAGTAAGCAAAACTCTGTAAAAATGGCAATTTTGGTCACTGTGAGGGTTTAAAAAGTGGTTATTCAACATGAGACCCGATCCAAAAAACATTTTGAATCATTTTTGGTAGAGTCCAAAAAATCAATTTTCTGATGAAAAACGATGACCCCGGACCAGTCGAACGTTGAAAAAATGGTCAATATTGATGAAATTTTAACATTTAATCTTTTGACTTTAAATGACCGTTGGATGTGAATTATTACTTTTTCAACTAAAATAAGTGTGTTTAAAGTCATTTCTGTGCCTGAAATTGGTCAAAATGTAAGATTTTGAGTAAGCAAAACTCTGTAAAAATGGCAATTTTGGTCACTGTGAGGGTTTAAAAAGGGGTTATTGAACATGAGGCCCGATCCAAATGACATTTTGAATCATTTTTGGTAGAGTCCAAAAAATCAATTTTCTGATGAAAAACGATGACCCCGGACCAGTCGAACGTTGAAAAAATGGTCAATATTGATGAAATTTTTACATTTAATCTTTTGACTTTAAATGACAGTTGGATGTGAATTATTACTTTTTCAACTAAAATAAGTGTGTTTAAAGTCATTTCTGTGCCTGAAAGTGGTCAAAATTGAAGATTTTGAGTAAGCAAAACTCTGTAAAAATGGCAATTTTGGTCACTGTGAGGGTTTAAAAAGTGGTTATTCAACATGAGGCCCGATCCAAATGACATTTTGAATCATTTTTGGTAGAGTCCAAAAAATCAATTTTCTGATGAAAAACGATGACCCCGGACCAGTCGAACGTTGAAAAAATGGTCAATATTGATGAAATTTTAACATTTAATCTTTTGACTTTAAATGACGGTTGGATGTGAATTATTACTTTTTCAACTAAAATAAGTGTGTTTAAAGTCATTTCTGTGCCTGAAATTGGTCAAAATTGAAGATTTTGAGTAAGCAAAACTCTGTAAAAATGGCAATTTTGGTCACTGTGCGGGTTTAAAAAGTGGTTATTCAACATGAGGCCCGATCGAAATGACATTTTGAATCATTTTTGGTAGAGTCCAAAAAATCATTTTTCTGATGAAAAACGATGACCCCGGACCAGTCGAAAGTTGAAAAAATGGTCAATATTGATGAAATTTTAACATTTAATCTTTTGACTTTAAATGACGGTTGGATGTGAATTATTACTTTTTCAACTAAAATAAGTGTGTTTAAAGTCATTTCTGTGCCTGAAATTGGTCAAAATTGAAGATTCTGAGTAAGCAAAACTCTGTAAAAATGGCAATTTTGGTCACTGTGAGGGTTTAAAAAGTGGTTATTCAACATGAGGCCGGATCCAAATGACATTTTGAATCATTTTTGGTAGAGTCCAAAAAATCAATTTTCTGATGAAAAACGATGACGCCGGACCAGTCGAACGTTGAAAAAATGGTCAATATTGATGAAATTTTAACATTTAATCTTTTGACTTTAAATGACGGTTGGATGTGAATTATTACTTTTTCAACTAAAATACGTGTGTTTAAAGTCATTTCTGTGCCTGAAATTGGTCAAAATGTAAGATTTTGAGTAAGCACAACTCTGTAAAAATGGCAATTTTGGTCACTGTGAGGGTTTAAAAAGTGGTTATTGAACATGAGGCCCGATCCAAATGACATTTTGAATCATTTTTGGTAGAGTCCAAAAAATCAATTTTCTGATGAAAAACGATGACCCCGGACCAGTCGAACGTTGAAAAAATGGTCAATATTGATGAAATTTTAACATTTAATCTTTTGACTTTAAATGACGGTTGGATGTGAATTATTACTTTTTCAACTAAAATAAGTGTGTTTAAAGTCATTTCTGTGCCTGAAATTGGTCAAAATTGAAGATTTTGAGTAAGCAAAACTCTGTAAAAATGGCAATTTTGGTCACTGTGAGGGTTTAAAAAGTGGTTATTCAACATGAGGCCCGATCCAAATGACATCTTGAATCATTTTTGGTAGAGTCCAAAAAATCCATTTTCTGATGAAAAACGATGACCCCGGACCAGTCGAACGTTGAAAAAATGGTCAATATTGATGAAATTTTAACATTTAATCTTTTGACTTTAAATGACGGTTGGATGTGAATTATTACTTTTTCAACTAAAATAAGTGTGTTTAAAGTCATTTCTGTGCCTGAAATTGGTCAAAATTGAAGATTCTGAGTAAGCAAAACTCTGTAAAAATGGCAATTTTGGTCACTGTGAGGGTTTAAAAAGTGGTTATTCAACATGAGGCCCGATCCAAATGACATTTTGAATCATTTTTGGTAGAGTCCAAAAAATCAATTTTCTGATGAAAAACGATGACCCCGGACCAGTCGAACGTTGAAAAAATGGTCAATATTGATGAAATTTTAACATTTAATCTTTTGACTTTAAATGACGGTTGGATGTGATTTATTACTTTTTCAACTAAAATAAGTGTGTTTAAAGTCATTTCTGTGCCTGAAATTGGTCAAAATTTAAGATTTTGAGTAAGCAAAACTCTGTAAAAATGGCAATTTTGGTCACTGTGAGCGTTTAAAAAGTGGTTATTCAACATGAGGCCCGATCGAAATGACATTTTGAATCATTTTTGGTAGAGTCCAAAAAATCATTTTTCTGATGAAAAACGATGACCCCGGACCAGTCGAACGTTGAAAAAATGGTCAATATTGATGAAATTTTAACATTTAATCTTTTGACTTTAAATGACGGTTGGATGTGAATTATTACTTTTTCAACTAAAATAAGTGTGTTTAAAGTCATTTCTGTGCCTGAAATTGGTCAAAATTGAAGATTTTGAGTAAGCAAAACTCTGTAAAAATGGCAATTTTGGTCACTGTGAGGGTTTAAAAAGTGGTTATTCAACATGAGGCCCGATCCAAATGACATTTTGAATCATTTTTGGTAGAGTCCAAAAAATCAATTTTCAGATGAAAAACGATGACCCCGGACCAGTCGAACGTTGAAAAAATGGTCAATATTGATGAAATTTTAACATTTAATCTTTTGACTTTAAATGACGGTTGGATGTGAATTATTACTTTTTCAACTAAAATAAGTGTGTTTAAAGTCATTTCTGTGCCTGAAATTGGTCAAAATTGAAGATTTTGAGTAAGCAAAACTCTGTAAAAATGGCAATTTTGGTCACTGTGAGGGTTTAAAAAGTGGTTATTCAACATGAGGCCCGATCCAAATGACATTTTGAATCATTTTTGGTAGAGTCCAAAAAATCAATTTTCTGATGAAAAACGATGACCCCGGACCAGTCGAACGTTGAAAAAATGGTCAATATTGATGAAATTTTAACATTTAATCTTTTGACTTTAAATGACGGTTGGATGTGAATTATTACTTTTTCAACTAAAATAAGTGTGTTTAAAGTCATTTCTGTGCCTGAAATTGGTCAAAATTGAAGATTCTGAGTAAGCAAAACTCTGTAAAAATGGCAATTTTGGTCACTGTGAGGGTTTAAAAAGTGGTTATTCAACATGAGGCCCGATCCAAATGACATTTTGAATCATTTTTGGTAGAGTCCAAAAAATCAATTTTCTGATGAAAAACGATGACCCCGGACCAGTCGAACGTTGAAAAAATGGTCAATATTGATGAAATTTTAACATTTAATCTTTTGACTTTAAATGACGGTTGGATGTGAATTATTACTTTTTCAACTAAAATAAGTGTGTTTAAAGTCATTTCTGTGCCTGAAATTGGTCAAAATTGAAGATTTTGAGTAAGCAAAACTCTGTAAAAATGGCAATTTTGGTCACTGTGAGGGTTTAAAAAGTGGTTATTCAACATGAGGCCCGATCCAAATGACATTTTGAATCATTTTTGGTAGAGTCCAAAAAATCAATTTTCTGATGAAAAACGATGACCCCGGACCAGTCGAACGTTGTAAAAATGGTCAATATTGATGAAATTTTAACATTTAATCTTTTGACTTTAAATGACGGTTGGATGTGAATTATTACTTTTTCAACTAAAATAAGTGTGTTTAAAGTCATTTCTGTGCCTGAAATTGGTCAAAATTTAAGATTTTGAGTAAGCAAAACTCTGTAAAAATGGCAATTTTGGTCACTGTGAGGGTTTAAAAAGTGGTTATTCAACATGAGGCCCGATCCAAATGACATTTTGAATCATTTTTGGTAGAGTCCAAAAAATCAATTTTCTGATGAAAAACGATGACCCCGGACCAGTCGAACGTTGAAAAAATGGTCAATATTGATGAAATTTTAACATTTAATCTTTTGACTTTAAATGACGGTTGGATGTGAATTATTACTTTTTCAACTAAAATAAGTGTGTTTAAAGTCATTTCTGTGCCTGAAATTGGTCAAAATTGAAGATTCTGAGTAAGCAAAACTCTGTAAAAATGGCAATTTTGGTCACTGTGAGGGTTTAAAAAGTGGTTATTCAACATGAGGCCCGATCCAAATGACATTTTGAATCATTTTTGGTAGAGTCCAAAAAATCAATTTTCTGATGAAAAACGATGACCCCGGACCAGTCGAACGTTGAAAAAATGGTCAATATTGATGAAATTTTAACATTTAATCTTTTGACTTTAAATGACGGTTGGATGTGAATTATTACTTTTTCAACTAAAATAAGTGTGTTTAAAGTCATTTCTGTGCCTGAAATTGGTCAAAATTGAAGATTTTGAGTAAGCAAAACTCTGTAAAAATGGCAATTTTGGTCACTGTGAGGGTTTAAAAAGTGGTTATTCAACATGAGGCCCGATCCAAATGACATTTTGAAACATTTTTGGTAGAGTCCAAAAAAATCAATTTTCTGATGAAAAACGATGACCCCGGACCAGTCGAACGTTGAAAAAATGGTCAATATTGATGAAATTTTAACATTTAATCTTTTGACTTTAAATGAAGGTTGGATGTGAATTATTACTTTTTCAACTAAAATAAGTGTGTTTAAAGTCATTTCTGTGCCTGAAATTGGTCAAAATTGAAGATTCTGAGTAAGCAAAACTCTGTAAAAATGGCAATTTTGGTCACTGTGAGGGTTTAAAAAGTGGTTATTCAACATGAGGCCCGATCCAAATAACATTTTGAATCATTTTTGGTAGAGTCCAAAAAATCAATTTTCTGATGAAAAACGATGACCCCGGACCAGTCGAACGTTTAAAAAATGGTCAATATTGATGAAATTTTAACATTTAATCTTTTGACTTTAAATGACGGTTGGATGTGAATTATTACTTTTTCAACTAAAATAAGTGTGTTTAAAGTCATTTCTGTGCCTGAAATTGGTCAAAATTGAAGATTTTGAGTAAGCAAAACTCTGTAAAAATGGCAATTTTGGTCACTGTGAGGGTTTAAAAAGTGGTTATTCAACATGAGGCCCGATCCAAATGACATTTTGAATCATTTTTGGTAGAGTCCAAAAAATCAATTTTCTGATGAAAAACGATGACCCCGGACCAGTCGAACGTTGAAAAAATGGTCAATATTGATGAAATTTTAACATTTAATCTTTTGACTTTAAATGACGGTTGGATGTGAATTATTACTTTTTCAACTAAAATAAGTGTGTTTAAAGTCATTTCTGTGCCTGAAATTGGTCAAAATTGAAGATTCTGAGTAAGCAAAACTCTGTAAAAATGGCAATTTTGGTCACTGTGAGGGTTTAAAAAGTGGTTATTCAACATGAGGCCGGATCCAAATGACATTTTGAATAATTTTTGGTAGAGTCCAAAAAATCAATTTTCTGATGAAAAACGATGACCCCGGACCAGTCGAACGTTGAAAAAATGGTCAATATTGATGAAATTTTAACATTTAATCTTTTGACTTTAAATGACGGTTGGATGTGAATTATTACTTTTTCAACTAAAATAAGTGTGTTTAAAGTCATTTCTGTGCCTGAAAGTGGTCAAAATTGAAGATTTTGAGTAAGCAAAACTCTGTAAAAATGGCAATTTTGGTCACTGTGAGGGTTTAAAAAGTGGTTATTCAACATGAGACCCGATCCAAAAGACATTTTGAATCTTTTTTGGTAGAGTCCAAAAAATCAATTTTCTGATGAAAAACGATGACCCCGGACCAGTCGAACGTTGAAAAAATGGTCAATATAGATGAAATTTTAACATTTAATCTTTTGACTTTAAATGACGGTTGGATGTGAATTATTACTTTTTCAACTAAAATAAGTGTGTTTAAAGTCATTTCTGTGCCTGAAATTGGTCAAAATTTAAGATTTTGAGTGAGCAAAACTCTGTTAAAATGGCAATTTTGGTCACTGTGAGGGTTTAAAAAGTGGTTATTCAACATGAGGCCCGATCCAAATGACATTTTGAAACATTTTTGGTAGAGTCCAAAAAAATCAATTTTCTGATGAAAAACGATGACCCCGGACCAGTCGAACGTTGAAAAAATGGTCAATATTGATGAAATTTTAACATTTAATCTTTTGACTTTAAATGAAGGTTGGATGTGAATTATTACTTTTTCAACTAAAATAAGTGTGTTTAAAGTCATTTCTGTGCCTGAAATTGGTCAAAATTGAAGATTCTGAGTAAGCAAAACTCTGTAAAAATGGCAATTTTGGTCACTGTGAGGGTTTAAAAAGTGGTTATTCAACATGAGGCCCGATCCAAATAACATTTTGAATCATTTTTGGTAGAGTCCAAAAAATCAATTTTCTGATGAAAAACGATGACCCCGGACCAGTCGAACGTTGAAAAAATGGTCAATATTGATGAAATTTTAACATTTAATCTTTTGACTTTAAATGACGGTTGGATGTGAATTATTACTTTTTCAACTAAAATAAGTGTGTTTAAAGTCATTTCTGTGCCTGAAATTGGTCAAAATTGAAGATTCTGAGTAAGCAAAACTCTGTAAAAATGGCAATTTTGGTCACTGTGAGGGTTTAAAAAGTGGTTATTCAACATGAGGCCCGATCCAAATGACATTTTGAATCATTTTTGGTAGAGTCCAAAAAATCAATTTTCTGATGAAAAACGATGAGCCCGGACCAGTCGAACGTTGAAAAAATGGTCAATATTGATGAAATTTTAACATTTAATCTTTTGACTTTAAATGATGGTTGGATGTGAATTATTACTTTTTCAACTATAATAAGTGTGTTTAAAGTCATTTCTGTGCCTGAAATTGGTCAAAATTGAAGATTTTGAGTAAGCAAAACTCTGTAAAAATGGCAATTTTGGTCACTGTGAGGGTTTAAAAAGTGGTTATTCAACATGAGGCCCGATCCAAATGACATTTTGAATCATTTTTGGTAGAGTCCAAAAAATCAATTTTCTGATGAAAAACGATGACCCCGGACCAGTCGAACGTTGAAAAAATGGTCAATATTGATGAAATTTTAACATTTAATCTTTTGACTTTAAATGACGGTTGGATGTGAATTATTACTTTTTCAACTAAAATAAGTGTGTTTAAAGTCATTTCTGTGCCTGAAATTGGTCAAAATTGAAGATTTTGAGTAAGCAAAACTCTGTAAAAATGGCAATTTTGGTCACTGTGAGGGTTTAAAAAGTGGTTATTCAACATGAGACCCGATCCAAAAAACATTTTGAATCTTTTTTGGTAGAGTCCAAAAAATCAATTTTCTGATGAAAAACGATGACCACGGACCAGTCGAACGTTGAAAAAATGGTCAATATTGATGAAATTTTAACATTTAATCTTTTGACTTTAAATGACGGTTGGATGTGAATTATTACTTTTTCAACTAAAATAAGTGTGTTTAAAGTCATTTCTGTGCCTGAAATTGGTCAAAATTGAAGATTTTGAGTAAGCAAAACTCTGTAAAAATGGCAATTTTGGTCACTGTGAGGGTTTAAAAAGTGGTTATTCAACATGAGGCCCGATCCAAATGACATTTTGAATCATTTTTGGTAGAGTCCAAAAAATCAATTTTCTGATGAAAAACGATGACCCCGGACCAGTCGAACGTTGAAAAAATGGTCAATATTGATGAAATTTTAACATTTAATCTTTTGACTTTAAATGACGGTTGGATGTGAATTATTACTTTTTCAACTAAAATAAGTGTGTTTAAAGTCATTTCTGTGCCTGAAATTGGTCAAAATTGAAGATTCTGAGTAAGCAAAACTCTGTAAAAATGGCAATTTTGGTCACTGTGAGGGTTTAAAAAGTGGTTATTCAACATGAGGCCCGATCCAAATGACATTTTGAATCATTTTTGGTAGAGTCCAAAAAATCAATTTTCTGATGAAAAACGATGACCCCGGACCAGTCGAACGTTGAAAAAATGGTCAATATTGATGAAATTTTAACATTTAATCTTTTGACTTTAAATGACGGTTGGATGTGAATTATTACTTTTTCAACTAAAATAAGTGTGTTTAAAGTCATTTCTGTGCCTGAAATTGGTCAAAATTTAAGATTTTGAGTAAGCAAAACTCTGTAAAAATGGCAATTTTGGTCACTGTGAGCGTTTAAAAAGTGGTTATTCAACATGAGGCCCGATCGAAATGACATTTTGAATCATTTTTGGTAGAGTCCAAAAAATCATTTTTCTGATGAAAAACGATGACCCCGGACCAGTCGAACGTTGAAAAAATGGTCAATATTGATGAAATTTTAACATTTAATCTTTTGACTTTAAATGACGGTTGGATGTGAATTATTACTTTTTCAACTAAAATAAGTGTGTTTAAAGTCATTTCTGTGCCTGAAATTGGTCAAAATTGAAGATTTTGAGTAAGCAAAACTCTGTAAAAATGGCAATTTTGGTCACTGTGAGGGTTTAAAAAGTGGTTATTCAACATGAGGCCCGATCCAAATGACATTTTGAATCATTTTTGGTAGAGTCCAAAAAATCAATTTTCAGATGAAAAACGATGACCCCGGACCAGTCGAACGTTGAAAAAATGGTCAATATTGATGAAATTTTAACATTTAATCTTTTGACTTTAAATGACGGTTGGATGTGAATTATTACTTTTTCAACTAAAATAAGTGTGTTTAAAGTCATTTCTGTGCCTGAAATTGGTCAAAATTGAAGATTTTGAGTAAGCAAAACTCTGTAAAAATGGCAATTTTGGTCACTGTGAGGGTTTAAAAAGTGGTTATTCAACATGAGGCCCGATCCAAATGACATTTTGAATCATTTTTGGTAGAGTCCAAAAAATCCATTTTCTGATGAAAAACGATGACCCCGGACCAGTCGAACGTTGAAAAAATGGTCAATATTGATGAAATTTTAACATTTAATCTTTTGACTTTAAATGACGGTTGGATGTGAATTATTACTTTTTCAACTAAAATAAGTGTGTTTAAAGTCATTTCTGTGCCTGAAATTGGTCAAAATTGAAGATTCTGAGTAAGCAAAACTCTGTAAAAATGGCAATTTTGGTCACTGTGAGGGTTTAAAAAGTGGTTATTCAACATGAGGCCCGATCCAAATGACATTTTGAATCATTTTTGGTAGAGTCCAAAAAATCAATTTTCTGATGAAAAACGATGACCCCGGACCAGTCGAACGTTGAAAAAATGGTCAATATTGATGAAATTTTAACATTTAATCTTTTGACTTTAAATGACGGTTGGATGTGAATTATTACTTTTTCAACTAAAATAAGTGTGTTTAAAGTCATTTCTGTGCCTGAAATTGGTCAAAATTTAAGATTTTGAGTAAGCAAAACTCTGTAAAAATGGCAATTTTGGTCACTGTGAGCGTTTAAAAAGTGGTTATTCAACATGAGGCCAGATCCAAATGACATTTTGAATCATTTTTGGTAGAGTCCAAAAAATCAATTTTCTGATGAAAAACGATGACCCCGGACCAGTCGAACGTTGAAAAAATGGTCAATATTGATGAAATTTTAACATTTAATCTTTTGACTTTAAATGACGGTTGGATGTGAATTATTACTTTTTCAACTAAAATAAGTGTGTTTAAAGTCATTTCTGTGCCTGAAATTGGTCAAAATGTAAGATTTTGAGTAAGCAAAACTCTGTAAAAATGGCAATTTTGGTCACTGTGAGGGTTTAAAAAGTGGTTATTCAACATGAGACCCGATCCAAAAAACATTTTGAATCTTTTTTGGTAGAGTCCAAAAAATCCATTTTCTGATGAAAAACGATGACCCCGGACCAGTCGAACGTTGAAAAAATGGTCAATATTGATGAAATTTTAACATTTAATCTTTTGACTTTAAATGACGGTTGGATGTGAATTATTACTTTTTCAACTAAAATAAGTGTGTTTAAAGTCATTTCTGTGCCTGAAATTGGTCAAAATTTACGATTTTGAGTAAGCAAAACTCTGTAAAAATGGCAATTTTGGTCACTGTGAGCGTTTAAAAAGTGGTTATTCAACATGAGGCCCGATCGAAATGACATTTTGAATCATTTTTGGTAGAGTCCAAAAAATCATTTTTCTGATGAAAAACGATGACCCCGGACCAGTCGAACGTTGAAAAAATGGTCAATATTGATGAAATTTTAACATTTAATCTTTTGACTTTAAATGACCGTTGGATGTGAATTATTACTTTTTCAACTAAAATAAGTGTGTTTAAAGTCATTTCTGTGCCTGAAATTGGTCAAAATTGAAGATTCTGAGTAAGCAAAACTCTGTAAAAATGGCAATTTTGGTCACTGTGAGGGTTTAAAAAGTGGTTATTCAACATGAGGCCGGATCCAAATGACATTTTGAATCATTTTTGGTAGAGTCCAAAAAATCAATTTTCTGATGAAAAACGATGACCCCGGACCAGTCGAACGTTGAAAAAATGGTCAATATTGATGAAATTTTAACATTTAATCTTTTGACTTTAAATGACGGTTGGATGTGAATTATTACTTTTTCAACTAAAATAAGTGTGTTTAAAGTAATTTCTGTGCCTGAAATTGGTCAAAATGTAAGATTTTGAGTAAGCAAAACTCTGTAAAAATGGCAATTTTGGTCACTGTGAGGATTTAAAAAGTGGTTATTGAACATGAGGCCCGATCCAAATGACATTTTGAATCATTTTTGGTAGAGTCCAAAAAATCAATTTTCTGATGAAAAACGATGACCCCGGACCAGTCGAACGTTGAAAAAATGGTCAATATTGATGAAATTTTAACATTTAATCTTTTGACTTTAAATGACGGTTGGATGTGAATTATTACTTTTTCAACTAAAATAAGTGTGTTTAAAGTCATTTCTGTGCCTGAAATTGGTCAAAATTTAAGATTTTGAGTAAGCAAAACTCTGTAAAAATGGCAATATTGGTCACTGTGAGGGTTTAAAAAGTGGTTATTCAACATGAGACCCGATCCAAAAAACATTTTGAATCTTTTTTGGTAGAGTCCAAAAAATCCATTTTCTGATGAAAAACGATGACCCCGGACCAGTCGAACATTGAAAAAATGGTCAATATTGAAGAAATTTTAACATTTAATCTTTTGACTTTAAATGACGGTTGGATGTGAATTATTACTTTTTCAACTAAAATAAGTGTGTTTAAAGTCATTTCTGTGCCTGAAAGTGGTCAAAATTGAAGATTTTGAGTAAGCAAAACTCTGTAAAAATGGCAATTTTGGTCACTGTGAGGGTTTAAAAAGTGGTTATTCAACATGAGACCCGATCCAAAAGACATTTTGAATTTTTTTTGGTAGAGTCCAAAAAATCCATTTTCTGATGAAAAACGATGACCCCGGACCAGTCGAACGTTGAAAAAATGGTCAATATAGATGAAATTTTAACATTTAATCTTTTGACTTTAAATGACGGTTGGATGTGAATTATTACTTTTTCAACTAAAATAAGTGTGTTTAAAGTCATTTCTGTGCCTGAAATTGGTCAAAATTGAAGATTTTGAGTGAGCAAAACTCTGTAAAAATGGCAATTTTGGTCACTGTGAGGGTTTAAAAAGTGGTTATTCAACATGAGGCCCGATCCAAATGACATTTTGAAACATTTTTGGTAGAGTCCAAAAAAATCAATTTTCTGATGAAAAACGATGACCCCGGACCAGTCGAACGTTGAAAAAATGGTCAATATTGATGAAATTTTAACATTTAATCTTTTGACTTTAAATGAAGGTTGGATGTGAATTATTACTTTTTCAACTAAAATAAGTGTGTTTAAAGTCATTTCTGTGCCTGAAATTGGTCAAAATTGAAGATTCTGAGTAAGCAAAACTCTGTAAAAATGGCAATTTTGGTCACTGTGAGGGTTTAAAAAGTGGTTATTCAACATGAGGCCCGATCCAAATGAGATTTTGAATCATTTTTGGTAGAGTCCAAAAAATCAATTTTCTGATGAAAAACGATGACCCCGGACCAGTCGAACGTTGAAAAAATGGTCAATATTGATGAAATTTTAACATTTAATCTTTTGACTTTAAATGACGGTTGGATGTGAATTATTACTTTTTCAACTAAAATAAGTGTGTTTAAAGTCATTTCTGTGCCTGAAATTGGTCAAAATTGAAGATTCTGAGTAAGCAAAACTCTGTAAAAATGGCAATTTTGGTCACTGTGAGGGTTTAAAAAGTGGTTATTCAACATGAGGCCCGATCCAAATGACATTTTGAATCATTTTTGGTAGAGTCCAAAAAATCAATTTTCGGATGAAAAACGATGACTCCGGACATGTCGAACGTTGAAAAAATGGTCAATATTGATGACATTTTAACATTTAATCTTTTGACTTTAAATGACGGTTGGACGTGAATTATTACTTTTTCAACTAAAATAAGTGTGTTTAAAGTCATTTCTGTGCCTGAAAGTGGTCAAAATTGAAGATTTTGAGTAAGCAAAACTCTGTAAAAATGGCAATTTTGGTCACTGTGAGGGTTTAAAAAGTGGTTATTCAACATGAGGCCCGATCCAAATGACATTTTGAAACATTTTTGGTAGAGTCCAAAAAAATCAATTTTCTGATGAAAAACGATGACCCCGGACCAGTCGAACGTTGAAAAAATGGTCAATATTGATGAAATTTTAACATTTAATCTTTTGACTTTAAATGAAGGTTGGATGTGAATTATTACTTTTTCAACTAAAATAAGTGTGTTTAAAGTCATTTCTGTGCCTGAAATTGGTCAAAATTGAAGATTCTGAGTAAGCAAAACTCTGTAAAAATGGCAATTTTGGTCACTGTGAGGGTTTAAAAAGTGGTTATTCAACATGAGGCCCGATCCAAATGACATTTTGAATCATTTTTGGTAGAGTCCAAAAAATCAATTTTCTGATGAAAAACGATGACCCCGGACCAGTCGAACGTTGAAAAAATGGTCAATATTGATGAAATTTTAACATTTAATCTTTTGACTTTAAATGACGGTTGGATGTGAATTATTACTTTTTCAACTAAAATAAGTGTGTTTAAAGTCATTTCTGTGCCTGAAATTGGTCAAAATTTAAGATTCTGAGTAAGCAAAACTCTGTAAAAATGGCAATTTTGGTCACTGTGAGGGTTTAAAAAGTGGTTATTCAACATGAGGCCCGATCCAAATGACATTTTGAATCATTTTTGGTAGAGTCCAAAAAATCAATTTTCTGATGAAAAACGATGACCCCGGACCAGTCGAACGTTGAAAAAATGGTCAATATTGATGAAATTTTAACATTTAATCTTTTGACTTTAAATGATGGTTGGATGTGAATTATTACTTTTTCAACTAAAATAAGTGTGTTTAAAGTCATTTCTGTGCCTGAAATTGGTCAAAATTGAAGATTTTGAGTAAGCAAAACTCTGTAAAAATGGCAATTTTGGTCACTGTGAGGGTTTAAAAAGTGGTTATTCAACATGAGGCCCGATCCAAATGACATTTTGAATCATTTTTGGTAGAGTCCAAAAAATCAATTTTCTGATGAAAAACGATGACCCCGGACCAGTCGAACGTTGAAAAAATGGTCAATATTGATGAAATTTTAACATTTAATCTTTTGACTTTAAATGACGGTTGGATGTGAATTATTACTTTTTCAACTAAAATAAGTGTGTTTAAAGTCATTTCTGTGCCTGAAATTGGTCAAAATTGAAGATTTTGAGTAAGCAAAACTCTGTAAAAATGGCAATTTTGGTCACTGTGAGGGTTTAAAAAGTGGTTATTCAACATGAGGCCCGATCCAAATGACATCTTGAATCATTTTTGGTAGAGTCCAAAAAATCCATTTTCTGATGAAAAACGATGACCCCGGACCAGTCGAACATTGAAAAAATGGTCAATATTGATGAAATTTTAACATTTAATCTTTTGACTTTAAATGACGGTTGGATGTGAATTATTACTTTTTCAACTAAAATAAGTGTGTTTAAAGTCATTTCTGTGCCTGAAATTGGTCAAAATTGAAGATTCTGAGTAAGCAAAACTCTGTAAAAATGGCAATTTTGGTCACTGTGAGGGTTTAAAAAGTGGTTATTCAACATGAGGCCCGATCCAAATGACATTTTGAATCATTTTTGGTAGAGTCCAAAAAATCATTTTTCTGATGAAAAACGATGACCCCGGACCAGTCGAACGTTGAAAAAATGGTCAATATTGATGAAATTTTAACATTTAATCTTTTGACTTTAAATGACGGTTGGATGTGAATTATTACTTTTTCAACTAAAATAAGTGTGTTTAAAGTCATTTCTGTGCCTGAAATTGGTCAAAATTGAAGATTTTGAGTAAGCAAAACTCTGTAAAAATGGCAATTTTGGTCACTGTGAGGGTTTAAAAAGTGGTTATTCAACATGAGGCCCGATCCAAATGACATTTTGAATCATTTTTGGTAGAGTCCAAAAAATCAATTTTCTGATGAAAAACGATGACCCCGGACCAGTCGAACGTTGAAAAAATGGTCAATATTGATGAAATTTTAACATTTAATCTTTTGACTTTAAATGATGGTTGGATGTGAATTATTACTTTTTCAACTAAAATAAGTGTGTTTAAAGTCATTTCTGTGCCTGAAATTGGTCAAAATTGAAGATTTTGAGTAAGCAAAACTCTGTAAAAATGGCAATTTTGGTCACTGTGAGGGTTTAAAAAGTGGTTATTCAACATGAGACCCGATCCAAAAAACATTTTGAATCTTTTTTGGTAGAGTCCAAAAAATCAATTTTCTGATGAAAAACGATGACCCCGGACCAGTCGAACGTTGAAAAAATGGTCAATATTGATGAAATTTTAACATTTAATCTTTTGACTTTAAATGACCGTTGGATGTGAATTATTACTTTTTCAACTAAAATAAGTGTGTTTAAAGTCATTTCTGTGCCTGAAATTGGTCAAAATGTAAGATTTTGAGTAAGCAAAACTCTGTAAAAATGGCAATTTTGGTCACTGTGAGGGTTTAAAAAGGGGTTATTGAACATGAGGCCCGATCCAAATGACATTTTGAATCATTTTTGGTAGAGTCCAAAAAATCAATTTTCTGATGAAAAACGATGACCCCGGACCAGTCGAACGTTGAAAAAATGGTCAATATTGATGAAATTTTTACATTTAATCTTTTGACTTTAAATGACAGTTGGATGTGAATTATTACTTTTTCAACTAAAATAAGTGTGTTTAAAGTCATTTCTGTGCCTGAAAGTGGTCAAAATTGAAGATTTTGAGTAAGCAAAACTCTGTAAAAATGGCAATTTTGGTCACTGTGAGGGTTTAAAAAGTGGTTATTCAACATGAGGCCCGATCCAAATGACATTTTGAATCATTTTTGGTAGAGTCCAAAAAATCAATTTTCTGATGAAAAACGATGACCCCGGACCAGTCGAACGTTGAAAAAATGGTCAATATTGATGAAATTTTAACATTTAATCTTTTGACTTTAAATGACGGTTGGATGTGAATTATTACTTTTTCAACTAAAATAAGTGTGTTTAAAGTCATTTCTGTGCCTGAAATTGGTCAAAATTTAAGATTTTGAGTAAGCAAAACTCTGTAAAAATGGCAATTTTGGTCACTGTGCGGGTTTAAAAAGTGGTTATTCAACATGAGGCCCGATCGAAATGACATTTTGAATCATTTTTGGTAGAGTCCAAAAAATCATTTTTCTGATGAAAAACGATGACCCCGGACCAGTCGAAAGTTGAAAAAATGGTCAATATTGATGAAATTTTAACATTTAATCTTTTGACTTTAAATGACGGTTGGATGTGAATTATTACTTTTTCAACTAAAATAAGTGTGTTTAAAGTCATTTCTGTGCCTGAAATTGGTCAAAATTGAAGATTCTGAGTAAGCAAAACTCTGTAAAAATGGCAATTTTGGTCACTGTGAGGGTTTAAAAAGTGGTTATTCAACATGAGGCCGGATCCAAATGACATTTTGAATCATTTTTGGTAGAGTCCAAAAAATCAATTTTCTGATGAAAAACGATGACGCCGGACCAGTCGAACGTTGAAAAAATGGTCAATATTGATGAAATTTTAACATTTAATCTTTTGACTTTAAATGACGGTTGGATGTGAATTATTACTTTTTCAACTAAAATACGTGTGTTTAAAGTCATTTCTGTGCCTGAAATTGGTCAAAATGTAAGATTTTGAGTAAGCACAACTCTGTAAAAATGGCAATTTTGGTCACTGTGAGGGTTTAAAAAGTGGTTATTGAACATGAGGCCCGATCCAAATGACATTTTGAATCATTTTTGGTAGAGTCCAAAAAATCAATTTTCTGATGAAAAACGATGACACCGGACCAGTCGAACGTTGAAAAAATGGTCAATATTGATAAAATTTTAACATTTAATCTTTTGACTTTAAATGACGGTTGGATGTGAATTATTACTTTTTCAACTAAAATAAGTGTGTTTAAAGTCATTTCTGTGCCTGAAATTGGTCAAAATTTAAGATTTTGAGTAAGCAAAACTCTGTAAAAATGGCAATATTGGTCACTGTGAGGGTTTAAAAAGTGGTTATTCAACATGAGGCCCGATCCAAATGACATTTTGAATCATTTTTGGTAGAGTCCAAAAAATCAATTTTCTGATGAAAAACGATGACCCCGGACCAGTCGAACGTTGAAAAAATGGTCAATATTGATGAAATTTTAACATTTAATCTTTTGACTTTAAATGACGGTTGGATGTGAATTATTACTTTTTCAACTAAAATAAGTGTGTTTAAAGTCATTTCTGTGCCTGAAATTGGTCAAAATTGAAGATTTTGAGTAAGCAAAACTCTGTAAAAATGGCAATTTTGGTCACTGTGAGGGTTTAAAAAGTGGTTATTCAACATGAGACCCGATCCAAAAAACATTTTGAATCTTTTTTGGTAGAGTCCAAAAAATCCATTTTCTGATGAAAAACGATGACCCCGGACCAGTCGAACGTTGAAAAAATGGTCAATATTGATGAAATTTTAACATTTAATCTTTTGACTTTAAATGACGGTTGGATGTGAATTATTACTTTTTCAACTAAAATAAGTGTGTTTAAAGTCATTTCTGTGCCTGAAATTGGTCAAAATTTACGATTTTGAGTAAGCAAAACTCTGTAAAAATGGCAATTTTGGTCACTGTGAGCGTTTAAAAAGTGGTTATTCAACATGAGGCCCGATCGAAATGACATTTTGAATCATTTTTGGTAGAGTCCAAAAAATCATTTTTCTGATGAAAAACGATGACCCCGGACCAGTCGAACGTTGAAAAAATGGTCAATATTGATGAAATTTTAACATTTAATCTTTTGACTTTAAATGACCGTTGGATGTGAATTATTACTTTTTCAACTAAAATAAGTGTGTTTAAAGTCATTTCTGTGCCTGAAATTGGTCAAAATTGAAGATTCTGAGTAAGCAAAACTCTGTAAAAATGGCAATTTTGGTCACTGTGAGGGTTTAAAAAGTGGTTATTCAACATGAGGCCGGATCCAAATGACATTTTGAATCATTTTTGGTAGAGTCCAAAAAATCAATTTTCTGATGAAAAACGATGACCCCGGACCAGTCGAACGTTGAAAAAATGGTCAATATTGATGAAATTTTAACATTTAATCTTTTGACTTTAAATGACGGTTGGATGTGAATTATTACTTTTTCAACTAAAATAAGTGTGTTTAAAGTAATTTCTGTGCCTGAAATTGGTCAAAATGTAAGATTTTGAGTAAGCAAAACTCTGTAAAAATGGCAATTTTGGTCACTGTGAGGATTTAAAAAGTGGTTATTGAACATGAGGCCCGATCCAAATGACATTTTGAATCATTTTTGGTAGAGTCCAAAAAATCAATTTTCTGATGAAAAACGATGACCCCGGACCAGTCGAACGTTGAAAAAATGGTCAATATTGATGAAATTTTAACATTTAATCTTTTGACTTTAAATGACGGTTGGATGTGAATTATTACTTTTTCAACTAAAATAAGTGTGTTTAAAGTCATTTCTGTGCCTGAAATTGGTCAAAATTTAAGATTTTGAGTAAGCAAAACTCTGTAAAAATGGCAATATTGGTCACTGTGAGGGTTTAAAAAGTGGTTATTCAACATGAGACCCGATCCAAAAAACATTTTGAATCTTTTTTGGTAGAGTCCAAAAAATCCATTTTCTGATGAAAAACGATGACCCCGGACCAGTCGAACATTGAAAAAATGGTCAATATTGAAGAAATTTTAACATTTAATCTTTTGACTTTAAATGACGGTTGGATGTGAATTATTACTTTTTCAACTAAAATAAGTGTGTTTAAAGTCATTTCTGTGCCTGAAAGTGGTCAAAATTGAAGATTTTGAGTAAGCAAAACTCTGTAAAAATGGCAATTTTGGTCACTGTGAGGGTTTAAAAAGTGGTTATTCAACATGAGACCCGATCCAAAAGACATTTTGAATTTTTTTTGGTAGAGTCCAAAAAATCCATTTTCTGATGAAAAACGATGACCCCGGACCAGTCGAACGTTGAAAAAATGGTCAATATAGATGAAATTTTAACATTTAATCTTTTGACTTTAAATGACGGTTGGATGTGAATTATTACTTTTTCAACTAAAATAAGTGTGTTTAAAGTCATTTCTGTGCCTGAAATTGGTCAAAATTGAAGATTTTGAGTGAGCAAAACTCTGTAAAAATGGCAATTTTGGTCACTGTGAGGGTTTAAAAAGTGGTTATTCAACATGAGGCCCGATCCAAATGACATTTTGAAACATTTTTGGTAGAGTCCAAAAAAATCAATTTTCTGATGAAAAACGATGACCCCGGACCAGTCGAACGTTGAAAAAATGGTCAATATTGATGAAATTTTAACATTTAATCTTTTGACTTTAAATGAAGGTTGGATGTGAATTATTACTTTTTCAACTAAAATAAGTGTGTTTAAAGTCATTTCTGTGCCTGAAATTGGTCAAAATTGAAGATTCTGAGTAAGCAAAACTCTGTAAAAATGGCAATTTTGGTCACTGTGAGGGTTTAAAAAGTGGTTATTCAACATGAGGCCCGATCCAAATGAGATTTTGAATCATTTTTGGTAGAGTCCAAAAAATCAATTTTCTGATGAAAAACGATGACCCCGGACCAGTCGAACGTTGAAAAAATGGTCAATATTGATGAAATTTTAACATTTAATCTTTTGACTTTAAATGACGGTTGGATGTGAATTATTACTTTTTCAACTAAAATAAGTGTGTTTAAAGTCATTTCTGTGCCTGAAATTGGTCAAAATTGAAGATTCTGAGTAAGCAAAACTCTGTAAAAATGGCAATTTTGGTCACTGTGAGGGTTTAAAAAGTGGTTATTCAACATGAGGCCCGATCCAAATGACATTTTGAATCATTTTTGGTAGAGTCCAAAAAATCAATTTTCGGATGAAAAACGATGACTCCGGACATGTCGAACGTTGAAAAAATGGTCAATATTGATGACATTTTAACATTTAATCTTTTGACTTTAAATGACGGTTGGACGTGAATTATTACTTTTTCAACTAAAATAAGTGTGTTTAAAGTCATTTCTGTGCCTGAAAGTGGTCAAAATTGAAGATTTTGAGTAAGCAAAACTCTGTAAAAATGGCAATTTTGGTCACTGTGAGGGTTTAAAAAGTGGTTATTCAACATGAGACCCGATCCAAAAGACATTTTGAATTTTTTTTGGTAGAGTCCAAAAAATCCATTTTCTGATGAAAAACGATGACCCCGGACCAGTCGAACGTTGAAAAAATGGTCAATATAGATGAAATTTTAACATTTAATCTTTTGACTTTAAATGACGGTTGGATGTGAATTATTACTTTTTCAACTAAAATAAGTGTGTTTAAAGTCATTTCTGTGCCTGAAATTGGTCAAAATTGAAGATTTTGAGTGAGCAAAACTCTGTAAAAATGGCAATTTTGGTCACTGTGAGGGTTTAAAAAGTGGTTATTCAACATGAGGCCCGATCCAAATGACATTTTGAAACATTTTTGGTAGAGTCCAAAAAAATCAATTTTCTGATGAAAAACGATGACCCCGGACCAGTCGAACGTTGAAAAAATGGTCAATATTGATGAAATTTTAACATTTAATCTTTTGACTTTAAATGAAGGTTGGATGTGAATTATTACTTTTTCAACTAAAATAAGTGTGTTTAAAGTCATTTCTGTGCCTGAAATTGGTCAAAATTGAAGATTCTGAGTAAGCAAAACTCTGTAAAAATGGCAATTTTGGTCACTGTGAGGGTTTAAAAAGTGGTTATTCAACATGAGGCCCGATCCAAATGACATTTTGAATCATTTTTGGTAGAGTCCAAAAAATCAATTTTCTGATGAAAAACGATGACCCCGGACCAGTCGAACGTTGAAAAAATGGTCAATATTGATGAAATTTTAACATTTAATCTTTTGACTTTAAATGACGGTTGGATGTGAATTATTACTTTTTCAACTAAAATAAGTGTGTTTAAAGTCATTTCTGTGCCTGAAATTGGTCAAAATTGAAGATTCTGAGTAAGCAAAACTCTGTAAAAATGGCAATTTTGGTCACTGTGAGGGTTTAAAAAGTGGTTATTCAACATGAGGCCCGATCCAAATGACATTTTGAATCATTTTTGGTAGAGTCCAAAAAATCAATTTTCTGATGAAAAACGATGACCCCGGACCAGTCGAACGTTGAAAAAATGGTCAATATTGATGAAATTTTAACATTTAATCTTTTGACTTTAAATGATGGTTGGATGTGAATTATTACTTTTTCAACTAAAATAAGTGTGTTTAAAGTCATTTCTGTGCCTGAAATTGGTCAAAATTGAAGATTTTGAGTAAGCAAAACTCTGTAAAAATGGCAATTTTGGTCACTGTGAGGGTTTAAAAAGTGGTTATTCAACATGAGGCCCGATCCAAATGACATTTTGAATCATTTTTGGTAGAGTCCAAAAAATCAATTTTCTGATGAAAAACGATGACCCCGGACCAGTCGAACGTTGAAAAAATGGTCAATATTGATGAAATTTTAACATTTAATCTTTTGACTTTAAATGACGGTTGGATGTGAATTATTACTTTTTCAACTAAAATAAGTGTGTTTAAAGTCATTTCTGTGCCTGAAATTGGTCAAAATTGAAGATTTTGAGTAAGCAAAACTCTGTAAAAATGGCAATTTTGGTCACTGTGAGGGTTTAAAAAGTGGTTATTCAACATGAGGCCCGATCCAAATGACATCTTGAATCATTTTTGGTAGAGTCCAAAAAATCCATTTTCTGATGAAAAACGATGACCCCGGACCAGTCGAACATTGAAAAAATGGTCAATATTGATGAAATTTTAACATTTAATCTTTTGACTTTAAATGACGGTTGGATGTGAATTATTACTTTTTCAACTAAAATAAGTGTGTTTAAAGTCATTTCTGTGCCTGAAATTGGTCAAAATTGAAGATTCTGAGTAAGCAAAACTCTGTAAAAATGGCAATTTTGGTCACTGTGAGGGTTTAAAAAGTGGTTATTCAACATGAGGCCCGATCCAAATGACATTTTGAATCATTTTTGGTAGAGTCCAAAAAATCATTTTTCTGATGAAAAACGATGACCCCGGACCAGTCGAACGTTGAAAAAATGGTCAATATTGATGAAATTTTAACATTTAATCTTTTGACTTTAAATGACGGTTGGATGTGAATTATTACTTTTTCAACTAAAATAAGTGTGTTTAAAGTCATTTCTGTGCCTGAAATTGGTCAAAATTGAAGATTTTGAGTAAGCAAAACTCTGTAAAAATGGCAATTTTGGTCACTGTGAGGGTTTAAAAAGTGGTTATTCAACATGAGGCCCGATCCAAATGACATTTTGAATCATTTTTGGTAGAGTCCAAAAAATCAATTTTCTGATGAAAAACGATGACCCCGGACCAGTCGAACGTTGAAAAAATGGTCAATATTGATGAAATTTTAACATTTAATCTTTTGACTTTAAATGATGGTTGGATGTGAATTATTACTTTTTCAACTAAAATAAGTGTGTTTAAAGTCATTTCTGTGCCTGAAATTGGTCAAAATTGAAGATTTTGAGTAAGCAAAACTCTGTAAAAATGGCAATTTTGGTCACTGTGAGGGTTTAAAAAGTGGTTATTCAACATGAGACCCGATCCAAAAAACATTTTGAATCTTTTTTGGTAGAGTCCAAAAAATCAATTTTCTGATGAAAAACGATGACCCCGGACCAGTCGAACGTTGAAAAAATGGTCAATATTGATGAAATTTTAACATTTAATCTTTTGACTTTAAATGACCGTTGGATGTGAATTATTACTTTTTCAACTAAAATAAGTGTGTTTAAAGTCATTTCTGTGCCTGAAATTGGTCAAAATGTAAGATTTTGAGTAAGCAAAACTCTGTAAAAATGGCAATTTTGGTCACTGTGAGGGTTTAAAAAGGGGTTATTGAACATGAGGCCCGATCCAAATGACATTTTGAATCATTTTTGGTAGAGTCCAAAAAATCAATTTTCTGATGAAAAACGATGACCCCGGACCAGTCGAACGTTGAAAAAATGGTCAATATTGATGAAATTTTTACATTTAATCTTTTGACTTTAAATGACAGTTGGATGTGAATTATTACTTTTTCAACTAAAATAAGTGTGTTTAAAGTCATTTCTGTGCCTGAAAGTGGTCAAAATTGAAGATTTTGAGTAAGCAAAACTCTGTAAAAATGGCAATTTTGGTCACTGTGAGGGTTTAAAAAGTGGTTATTCAACATGAGGCCCGATCCAAATGACATTTTGAATCATTTTTGGTAGAGTCCAAAAAATCAATTTTCTGATGAAAAACGATGACCCCGGACCAGTCGAACGTTGAAAAAATGGTCAATATTGATGAAATTTTAACATTTAATCTTTTGACTTTAAATGACGGTTGGATGTGAATTATTACTTTTTCAACTAAAATAAGTGTGTTTAAAGTCATTTCTGTGCCTGAAATTGGTCAAAATTTAAGATTTTGAGTAAGCAAAACTCTGTAAAAATGGCAATTTTGGTCACTGTGCGGGTTTAAAAAGTGGTTATTCAACATGAGGCCCGATCGAAATGACATTTTGAATCATTTTTGGTAGAGTCCAAAAAATCATTTTTCTGATGAAAAACGATGACCCCGGACCAGTCGAAAGTTGAAAAAATGGTCAATATTGATGAAATTTTAACATTTAATCTTTTGACTTTAAATGACGGTTGGATGTGAATTATTACTTTTTCAACTAAAATAAGTGTGTTTAAAGTCATTTCTGTGCCTGAAATTGGTCAAAATTGAAGATTCTGAGTAAGCAAAACTCTGTAAAAATGGCAATTTTGGTCACTGTGAGGGTTTAAAAAGTGGTTATTCAACATGAGGCCGGATCCAAATGACATTTTGAATCATTTTTGGTAGAGTCCAAAAAATCAATTTTCTGATGAAAAACGATGACGCCGGACCAGTCGAACGTTGAAAAAATGGTCAATATTGATGAAATTTTAACATTTAATCTTTTGACTTTAAATGACGGTTGGATGTGAATTATTACTTTTTCAACTAAAATACGTGTGTTTAAAGTCATTTCTGTGCCTGAAATTGGTCAAAATGTAAGATTTTGAGTAAGCACAACTCTGTAAAAATGGCAATTTTGGTCACTGTGAGGGTTTAAAAAGTGGTTATTGAACATGAGGCCCGATCCAAATGACATTTTGAATCATTTTTGGTAGAGTCCAAAAAATCAATTTTCTGATGAAAAACGATGACACCGGACCAGTCGAACGTTGAAAAAATGGTCAATATTGATAAAATTTTAACATTTAATCTTTTGACTTTAAATGACGGTTGGATGTGAATTATTACTTTTTCAACTAAAATAAGTGTGTTTAAAGTCATTTCTGTGCCTGAAATTGGTCAAAATTTAAGATTTTGAGTAAGCAAAACTCTGTAAAAATGGCAATATTGGTCACTGTGAGGGTTTAAAAAGTGGTTATTCAACATGAGGCCCGATCCAAATGACATTTTGAATCATTTTTGGTAGAGTCCAAAAAATCAATTTTCTGATGAAAAACGATGACCCCGGACCAGTCGAACGTTGAAAAAATGGTCAATATTGATGAAATTTTAACATTTAATCTTTTGACTTTAAATGACGGTTGGATGTGAATTATTACTTTTTCAACTAAAATAAGTGTGTTTAAAGTCATTTCTGTGCCTGAAATTGGTCAAAATTGAAGATTTTGAGTAAGCAAAACTCTGTAAAAATGGCAATTTTGGTCACTGTGAGGGTTTAAAAAGTGGTTATTCAACATGAGACCCGATCCAAAAAACATTTTGAATCTTTTTTGGTAGAGTCCAAAAAATCCATTTTCTGATGAAAAACGATGACCCCGGACCAGTCAAACGTTGAAAAAATGGTCAATATTGAAGAAATTTTAACATTTAATCTTTTGACTTTAAATGACGGTTGGATGTGAATTATTACTTTTTCAACTAAAATAAGTGTGTTTAAAGTCATTTCTGTGCCTGAAATTGGTCAAAATTGAAGATTTTGAGTAAGCAAAACTCTGTAAAAATGGCAATTTTGGTCACTGTGAGGGTTTAAAAAGTGGTTATTCAACATGAGGCCCGATCCAAATGACATTTTGAATCATTTTTGGTAGAGTCCAAAAAATCAATTTTCTGATGAAAAACGATGACCCCGGACCAGTCGAACGTTGAAAAAATGGTCAATATTGATGAAATTTTAACATTTAATCTTTTGACTTTAAATGACGGTTGGATGTGAATTATTACTTTTTCAACTAAAATAAGTGTGTTTAAAGTCATTTCTGTGCCTGAAATTGGTCAAAATTGAAGATTCTGAGTAAGCAAAACTCTGTAAAAATGGCAATTTTGGTCACTGTGAGGGTTTAAAAAGTGGTTATTCAACATGAGGCCGGATCCAAATGACATTTTGAATAATTTTTGGTAGAGTCCAAAAAATCAATTTTCTGATGAAAAACGATGACCCCGGACCAGTCGAACGTTGAAAAAATGGTCAATATTGATGAAATTTTAACATTTAATCTTTTGACTTTAAATGACGGTTGGATGTGAATTATTACTTTTTCAACTAAAATAAGTGTGTTTAAAGTCATTTCTGTGCCTGAAATTGGTCAAAATGTAAGATTTAGAGTAAGCAAAGCTCTGTAAAAATGGCAATTTTGGTCACTGTGAGGGTTTAAAAAGTGGTTATTGAACATGAGGCCCGATCCAAATGACATTTTGAATCATTTTTGGTAGAGTCCAAAAAATCAATTTTCTGATGAAAAACGATGACCCCGGACCAGTCGAACGTTGAAAAAATGGTCAATATTGATGAAATTTTTACATTTAATCTTTTGACTTTAAATGACAGTTGGATGTGAATTATTACTTTTTCAACTAAAATAAGTGTGTTTAAAGTCATTTCTGTGCCTGAAAGTGGTCAAAATTGAAGATTTTGAGTAAGCAAAACTCTGTAAAAATGGCAATTTTGGTCACTGTGAGGGTTTAAAAAGTGGTTATTCAACATGAGACCCGATCCAAAAGACATTTTGAATCTTTTTTGGTAGAGTCCAAAAAATCAATTTTCTGATGAAAAACGATGACCCCGGACCAGTCGAACGTTAAAAAAATGGTCAATATAGATGAAATTTTAACATTTAATCTTTTGACTTTAAATGACGGTTGGATGTGAATTATTACTTTTTCAACTAAAATAAGTGTGTTTAAAGTCATTTCTGTGCCTGAAATTGGTCAAAATTGAAGATTTTGAGTGAGCAAAACTCTGTAAAAATGGCAATTTTGGTCACTGTGAGGGTTTAAAAAGTGGTTATTCAACATGAGGCCCGATCCAAATGACATTTTGAAACATTTTTGGTAGAGTCCAAAAAAATCAATTTTCTGATGAAAAACGATGACCCCGGACCAGTCGAACGTTGAAAAAATGGTCAATATTGATGAAATTTTAACATTTAATCTTTTGACTTTAAATGAAGGTTGGATGTGAATTATTACTTTTTCAACTAAAATAAGTGTGTTTAAAGTCATTTCTGTGCCTGAAATTGGTCAAAATTGAAGATTCTGAGTAAGCAAAACTCTGTAAAAATGGCAATTTTGGTCACTGTGAGGGTTTAAAAAGTGGTTATTCAACATGAGGCCCGATCCAAATGACATTTTGAATCATTTTTGGTAGAGTCCAAAAAATCAATTTTCTGATGAAAAACGATGACCCCGGACCAGTCGAACGTTGAAAAAATGGTCAATATTGATGAAATTTTAACATTTAATCTTTTGACTTTAAATGACGGTTGGATGTGAATTATTACTTTTTCAACTAAAATAAGTGTGTTTAAAGTCATTTCTGTGCCTGAAATTGGTCAAAATTGAAGATTCTGAGTAAGCAAAACTCTGTAAAAATGGCAATTTTGGTCACTGTGAGGGTTTAAAAAGTGGTTATTCAACATGAGGCCCGATCCAAATGACATTTTGAATCATTTTTGGTAGAGTCCAAAAAATCAATTTTCTGATGAAAAACGATGACCCCGGACCAGTCGAACGTTGAAAAAATGGTCAATATTGATGAAATTTTAACATTTAATCTTTTGACTTTAAATGATGGTTGGATGTGAATTATTACTTTTTCAACTAAAATAAGTGTGTTTAAAGTCATTTCTGTGCCTGAAATTGGTCAAAATTGAAGATTTTGAGTAAGCAAAACTCTGTAAAAATGGCAATTTTGGTCACTGTGAGGGTTTAAAAAGTGGTTATTCAACATGAGGCCCGATCCAAATGACATTTTGAATCATTTTTGGTAGAGTCCAAAAAATCAATTTTCTGATGAAAAACGATGACCCCAGACCAGTCGAACGTTGAAAAAATGGTCAATATTGATGAAATTTTAACATTTAATCTTTTGACTTTAAATGACGTTGGATGTGAATTATTACTTTTTCAACTAAAATAAGTGTGTTTAAAGTCATTTCTGTGCCTGAAATTGGTCAAAATTGAAGATTTTGAGTAAGCAAAACTCTGTAAAAATGGCAATTTTGGTCACTGTGAGGGTTTAAAAAGTGGTTATTCAACATGAGGCCCGATCCAAATGACATTTTGAATCATTTTTGGTAGAGTCCAAAAAAACAATTTTCTGATGAAAAACGATGACCCCGGACCAGTCGAACGTTGAAAAAATGGTCAATATTGATGAAATTTTAACATTTAATCTTTTGACTTTAAATAACGGTTGGATGTGAATTATTACTTTTTCAACTAAAATAAGTGTGTTTAAAGTCATTTCTGTGCCTGAAATTGGTCAAAATTGAAGATTTTGAGTAAGCAAAACTCTGTAAAAATGGCAATTTTGGTCACTGTGAGGGTTTAAAAAGTGGTTATTCAACATGAGACCCGATCCAAAAAACATTTTGAATCTTTTTTGGTAGAGTCCAAAAAATCAATTTTCTGATGAAAAACGATGACCACGGACCAGTCGAACGTTGAAAAAATGGTCAATATTGATGAAATTTTAACATTTAATCTTTTGACTTTAAATGACGGTTGGATGTGAATTATTACTTTTTCAACTAAAATAAGTGTGTTTAAAGTCATTTCTGTGCCTGAAATTGGTCAAAATTGAAGATTTTGAGTAAGCAAAACTCTGTAAAAATGGCAATTTTGGTCACTGTGAGGGTTTAAAAAGTGGTTATTCAACATGAGGCCCGATCCAAATGACATTTTGAATCATTTTTGGTAGAGTCCAAAAAATCAATTTTCTGATGAAAAACGATGACCCCGGACCAGTCGAACGTTGAAAAAATGGTCAATATTGATGAAATTTTAACATTTAATCTTTTGACTTTAAATGACGGTTGGATGTGAATTATTACTTTTTCAACTAAAATCAGTGTGTTTAAAGTCATTTCTGTGCCTGAAATTGGTCAAAATTGAAGATTCTGAGTAAGCAAAACTCTGTAAAAATGGCAATTTTGGTCACTGTGAGGGTTTAAAAAGTGGTTATTCAACATGAGGCCCGATCCAAATGACATTTTGAATCATTTTTGGTAGAGTCCAAAAAATCCATTTTCTGATGAAAAACGATGACCCCGGACCAGTCGAACGTTGAAAAAATGGTCAATATTGATGAAATTTTAACATTTAATCTTTTGACTTTAAATGACGGTTGGATGTGAATTATTACTTTTTCAACTAAAATAAGTGTGTTTAAAGTCATTTCTGTGCCTGAAATTGGTCAAAATTTACGATTTTGAGTAAGCAAAACTCTGTAAAAATGGCAATTTTGGTCACTGTGAGCGTTTAAAAAGTGGTTATTCAACATGAGGCCCGATCGAAATGACATTTTGAATCATTTTTGGTAGAGTCCAAAAAATCATTTTTCTGATGAAAAACGATGACCCCGGACCAGTCGAACGTTGAAAAAATGGTCAATATTGATGAAATTTTAACATTTAATCTTTTGACTTTAAATGACCGTTGGATGTGAATTATTACTTTTTCAACTAAAATAAGTGTGTTTAAAGTCATTTCTGTGCCTGAAATTGGTCAAAATTGAAGATTCTGAGTAAGCAAAACTCTGTAAAAATGGCAATTTTGGTCACTGTGAGGGTTTAAAAAGTGGTTATTCAACATGAGGCCGGATCCAAATGACATTTTGAATCATTTTTGGTAGAGTCCAAAAAATCAATTTTCTGATGAAAAACGATGACCCCGGACCAGTCGAACGTTGAAAAAATGGTCAATATTGATGAAATTTTAACATTTAATCTTTTGACTTTAAATGACGGTTGGATGTGAATTATTACTTTTTCAACTAAAATAAGTGTGTTTAAAGTCATTTCTGTGCCTGAAATTGGTCAAAATGTAAGATTTTGAGTAAGCAAAACTCTGTAAAAATGGCAATTTTGGTCACTGTGAGGATTTAAAAAGTGGTTATTGAACATGAGGCCCGATCCAAATGACATTTTGAATCATTTTTGGTAGAGTCCAAAAAATCAATTTTCTGATGAAAAACGATGACCCCGGACCAGTCGAACGTTGAAAAAATGGTCAATATTGATGAAATTTTAACATTTAATCTTTTGACTTTAAATGACGGTTGGATGTGAATTATTACTTTTTCAACTAAAATAAGTGTGTTTAAAGTCATTTCTGTGCCTGAAATTGGTCAAAATTTAAGATTTTGAGTAAGCAAAACTCTGTAAAAATGGCAATATTGGTCACTGTGAGGGTTTAAAAAGTGGTTATTCAACATGAGACCCGATCCAAAAAACATTTTGAATCTTTTTTGGTAGAGTCCAAAAAATCCATTTTCTGATGAAAAACGATGACCCCGGACCAGTCGAACATTGAAAAAATGGTCAATATTGAAGAAATTTTAACATTTAATCTTTTGACTTTAAATGACGGTTGGATGTGAATTATTACTTTTTCAACTAAAATAAGTGTGTTTAAAGTCATTTCTGTGCCTGAAAGTGGTCAAAATTGAAGATTTTGAGTAAGCAAAACTCTGTAAAAATGGCAATTTTGGTCACTGTGAGGGTTTAAAAAGTGGTTATTCAACATGAGACCCGATCCAAAAGACATTTTGAATTTTTTTTGGTAGAGTCCAAAAAATCCATTTTCTGATGAAAAACGATGACCCCGGACCAGTCGAACGTTGAAAAAATGGTCAATATAGATGAAATTTTAACATTTAATCTTTTGACTTTAAATGACGGTTGGATGTGAATTATTACTTTTTCAACTAAAATAAGTGTGTTTAAAGTCATTTCTGTGCCTGAAATTGGTCAAAATTGAAGATTTTGAGTGAGCAAAACTCTGTAAAAATGGCAATTTTGGTCACTGTGAGGGTTTAAAAAGTGGTTATTCAACATGAGGCCCGATCCAAATGACATTTTGAAACATTTTTGGTAGAGTCCAAAAAAATCAATTTTCTGATGAAAAACGATGACCCCGGACCAGTCGAACGTTGAAAAAATGGTCAATATTGATGAAATTTTAACATTTAATCTTTTGACTTTAAATGAAGGTTGGATGTGAATTATTACTTTTTCAACTAAAATAAGTGTGTTTAAAGTCATTTCTGTGCCTGAAATTGGTCAAAATTGAAGATTCTGAGTAAGCAAAACTCTGTAAAAATGGCAATTTTGGTCACTGTGAGGGTTTAAAAAGTGGTTATTCAACATGAGGCCCGATCCAAATGACATTTTGAATCATTTTTGGTAGAGTCCAAAAAATCAATTTTCTGATGAAAAACGATGACCCCGGACCAGTCGAACGTTGAAAAAATGGTCAATATTGATGAAATTTTAACATTTAATCTTTTGACTTTAAATGACGGTTGGATGTGAATTATTACTTTTTCAACTAAAATAAGTGTGTTTAAAGTCATTTCTGTGCCTGAAATTGGTCAAAATTGAAGATTCTGAGTAAGCAAAACTCTGTAAAAATGGCAATTTTGGTCACTGTGAGGGTTTAAAAAGTGGTTATTCAACATGAGGCCCGATCCAAATGACATTTTGAATCATTTTTGGTAGAGTCCAAAAAATCAATTTTCTGATGA
Source organism: Lissotriton vulgaris (assembly GCF_964263255.1). Classification (NCBI taxonomy): domain Eukaryota; kingdom Metazoa; phylum Chordata; class Amphibia; order Caudata; family Salamandridae; genus Lissotriton; species Lissotriton vulgaris. The sequence goes on along the minus strand of NW_028242110.1, from coordinate 179,835 downwards.
AAAACGATGACCCCGGACCAGTCGAACGTTGAAAAAATGGTCAATATTGATGAAATTTTAACATTTAATCTTTTGACTTTAAATGATGGTTGGATGTGAATTATTACTTTTTCAACTAAAATAAGTGTGTTTAAAGTCATTTCTGTGCCTGAAATTGGTCAAAATTGAAGATTTTGAGTAAGCAAAACTCTGTAAAAATGGCAATTTTGGTCACTGTGAGGGTTTAAAAAGTGGTTATTCAACATGAGGCCCGATCCAAATGACATTTTGAATCATTTTTGGTAGAGTCCAAAAAATCAATTTTCTGATGAAAAACGATGACCCCGGACCAGTCGAACGTTGAAAAAATGGTCAATATTGATGAAATGTTAACATTTAATCTTTTGACTTTAAATGACGGTTGGATGTGAATTATTACTTTTTCAACTAAAATAAGTGTGTTTAAAGTCATTTCTGTGCCTGAAATTGGTCAAAATTGAAGATTTTGAGTAAGCAAAACTCTGTAAAAATGGCAATTTTGGTCACTGTGAGGGTTTAAAAAGTGGTTATTCAACATGAGGCCCGATCCAAATGACATTTTGAATCATTTTTGGTAGAGTCCAAAAAAACAATTTTCTGATGAAAAACGATGACCCCGGACCAGTCGAACGTTGAAAAAATGGTCAATATTGATGAAATTTTAACATTTAATCTTTTGACTTTAAATAACGGTTGGATGTGAATTATTACTTTTTCAACTAAAATAAGTGTGTTTAAAGTCATTTCTGTGCCTGAAATTGGTCAAAATTGAAGATTTTGAGTAAGCAAAACTCTGTAAAAATGGCAATTTTGGTCACTGTGAGGGTTTAAAAAGTGGTTATTCAACATGAGGCCCGATCCAAATGACATCTTGAATCATTTTTGGTAGAGTCCAAAAAATCCATTTTCTGATGAAAAACGATGACCCCGGACCAGTCGAACGTTGAAAAAATGGTCAATATTGATGAAATTTTAACATTTAATCTTTTGACTTTAAATGACGGTTGGATGTGAATTATTACTTTTTCAACTAAAATAAGTGTGTTTAAAGTCATTTCTGTGCCTGAAATTGGTCAAAATTGAAGATTCTGAGTAAGCAAAACTCTGTAAAAATGGCAATTTTGGTCACTGTGAGGGTTTAAAAAGTGGTTATTCAACATGAGGCCCGATCCAAATGACATTTTGAATCATTTTTGGTAGAGTCCAAAAAATCATTTTTCTGATGAAAAACGATGACCCCGGACCAGTCGAACGTTGAAAAAATGGTCAATATTGATGAAATTTTAACATTTAATCTTTTGACTTTAAATGACGGTTGGATGTGAATTATTACTTTTTCAACTAAAATAAGTGTGTTTAAAGTCATTTCTGTGCCTGAAATTGGTCAAAATTGAAGATTTTGAGTAAGCAAAACTCTGTAAAAATGGCAATTTTGGTCACTGTGAGGGTTTAAAAAGTGGTTATTCAACATGAGGCCCGATCCAAATGACATTTTGAATCATTTTTGGTAGAGTCCAAAAAATCAATTTTCTGATGAAAAACGATGACCCCGGACCAGTCGAACGTTGAAAAAATGGTCAATATTGATGAAATTTTAACATTTAATCTTTTGACTTTAAATGATGGTTGGATGTGAATTATTACTTTTTCAACTAAAATAAGTGTGTTTAAAGTCATTTCTGTGCCTGAAATTGGTCAAAATTGAAGATTTTGAGTAAGCAAAACTCTGTAAAAATGGCAATTTTGGTCACTGTGAGGGTTTAAAAAGTGGTTATTCAACATGAGACACGATCCAAAAAACATTTTGAATCTTTTTTGGTAGAGTCCAAAAAATCAATTTTCTGATGAAAAACGATGACCCCGGACCAGTCGAACGTTGAAAAAATGGTCAATATTGATGAAATTTTAACATTTAATCTTTTGACTTTAAATGACCGTTGGATGTGAATTATTACTTTTTCAACTAAAATAAGTGTGTTTAAAGTCATTTCTGTGCCTGAAATTGGTCAAAATGTAAGATTTTGAGTAAGCAAAACTCTGTAAAAATGGCAATTTTGGTCACTGTGAGGGTTTAAAAAGGGGTTATTGAACATGAGGCCCGATCCAAATGACATTTTGAATCATTTTTGGTAGAGTCCAAAAAATCAATTTTCTGATGAAAAACGATGACCCCGGACCAGTCGAACGTTGAAAAAATGGTCAATATTGATGAAATTTTTACATTTAATCTTTTGACTTTAAATGACAGTTGGATGTGAATTATTACTTTTTCAACTAAAATAAGTGTGTTTAAAGTCATTTCTGTGCCTGAAAGTGGTCAAAATTGAAGATTTTGAGTAAGCAAAACTCTGTAAAAATGGCAATTTTGGTCACTGTGAGGGTTTAAAAAGTGGTTATTCAACATGAGGCCCGATCCAAATGACATTTTGAATCATTTTTGGTAGAGTCCAAAAAATCAATTTTCTGATGAAAAACGATGACCCCGGACCAGTCGAACGTTGAAAAAATGGTCAATATTGATGAAATTTTAACATTTAATCTTTTGACTTTAAATGACGGTTGGATGTGAATTATTACTTTTTCAACTAAAATAAGTGTGTTTAAAGTCATTTCTGTGCCTGAAATTGGTCAAAATTTAAGATTTTGAGTAAGCAAAACTCTGTAAAAATGGCAATTTTGGTCACTGTGAGGGTTTAAAAAGTGGTTATTCAACATGAGGCCCGATCGAAATGACATTTTGAATCATTTTTGGTAGAGTCCAAAAAATCATTTTTCTGATGAAAAACGATGACCCCGGACCAGTCGAAAGTTGAAAAAATGGTCAATATTGATGAAATTTTAACATTTAATCTTTAAACTTTAAATGACGGTTGGATGTGAATTATTACTTTTTCAACTAAAATAAGTGTGTTTAAAGTCATTTCTGTGCCTGAAATTGGTCAAAATTGAAGATTCTGAGTAAGCAAAACTCTGTAAAAATTGCAATTTTGGTCACTGTGAGGGTTTAAAAAGTGGTTATTCAACATGAGGCCCGATCCAAATGACATTTTGAATCATTTTTGGTAGAGTCCAAAAAATCAATTTTCTGATGAAAAACGATGACCCCGGACCAGTCGAACGTTGAAAAAATGGTCAATATTGATGAAATTTTAACATTTAATCTTTTGACTTTAAATGACCGTTGGATGTGAATTATTACTTTTTCAACTAAAATAAGTGTGTTTAAAGTCATTTCTGTGCCTGAAATTGGTCAAAATTGAAGATTCTGAGTAAGCAAAACTCTGTAAAAATGGCAATTTTGGTCACTGTGAGGGTTTAAAAAGTGGTTATTCAACATGAGGCCGGATCCAAATGACATTTTGAATCATTTTTGGTAGAGTCCAAAAAATCAATTTTCTGATGAAAAACGATGACCCCGGACCAGTCGAACGTTGAAAAAATGGTCAATATTGATGAAATTTTAACATTTAATCTTTTGACTTTAAATGACGGTTGGATGTGAATTATTACTTTTTCAACTAAAATACGTGTGTTTAAAGTCATTTCTGTGCCTGAAATTGGTCAAAATGTAAGATTTTGAGTAAGCAAAACTCTGTAAAAATGGCAATTTTGGTCACTGTGAGGGTTTAAAAAGTGGTTATTGAACATGAGGCCCGATCCAAATGACATTTTGAATCATTTTTGGTAGAGTCCAAAAAATCAATTTTCTGATGAAAAACGATGACCCCGGACCAGTCGAACGTTGAAAAAATGGTCAATATTGATGAAATTTTAACATTTAATCTTTTGACTTTAAATGACGGTTGGATGTGAATTATTACTTTTTCAACTAAAATAAGTGTGTTTAAAGTCATTTCTGTGCCTGAAATTGGTCAAAATTTAAGATTTTGAGTAAGCAAAACTCTGTAAAAATGGCAATATTGGTCACTGTGAGGGTTTAAAAAGTGGTTATTCAACATGAGGCCCGATCCAAATGACATTTTGAATCATTTTTGGTAGAGTCCAAAAAATCAATTTTCTGATGAAAAACGATGACCCCGGACCAGTCGAACGTTGAAAAAATGGTCAATATTGATGAAATTTTAACATTTAATCTTTTGACTTTAAATAACGGTTGGATGTGAATTATTACTTTTTCAACTAAAATAAGTGTGTTTAAAGTCATTTCTGTGCCTGAAATTGGTCAAAATTGAAGATTTTGAGTAAGCAAAACTCTGTAAAAATGGCAATTTTGGTCACTGTGAGGGTTTAAAAAGTGGTTATTCAACATGAGACCCGATCCAAAAAACATTTTGAATCTTTTTTGGTAGAGTCCAAAAAATCCATTTTCTGATGAAAAACGATGACCCCGGACCAGTCAAACGTTGAAAAAATGGTCAATATTGAAGAAATTTTAACATTTAATCTTTTGACTTTAAATGACGGTTGGATGTGAATTATTACTTTTTCAACTAAAATAAGTGTGTTTAAAGTCATTTCTGTGCCTGAAATTGGTCAAAATTGAAGATTTTGAGTAAGCAAAACTCTGTAAAAATGGCAATTTTGGTCACTGTGAGGGTTTAAAAAGTGGTTATTCAACATGAGGCCCGATCCAAATGACATTTTGAATCATTTTTGGTAGAGTCCAAAAAATCAATTTTCTGATGAAAAACGATGACCCCGGACCAGTCGAACGTTGAAAAAATGGTCAATATTGATGAAATTTTAACATTTAATCTTTTGACTTTAAATGATGGTTGGATGTGAATTATTACTTTTTCAACTAAAATAAGTGTGTTTAAAGTCATTTCTGTGCCTGAAATTGGTCAAAATTGAAGATTCTGAGTAAGCAAAACTCTGTAAAAATGGCAATTTTGGTCACTGTGAGGGTTTAAAAAGTGGTTATTCAACATGAGGCCGGATCCAAATGACATTTTGAATAATTTTTGGTAGAGTCCAAAAAATCAATTTTCTGATGAAAAACGATGACCCCGGACCAGTCGAACGTTGAAAAAATGGTCAATATTGATGAAATTTTAACATTTAATCTTTTGACTTTAAATGACGGTTGGATGTGAATTATTACTTTTTCAACTAAAATAAGTGTGTTTAAAGTCATTTCTGTGCCTGAAATTGGTCAAAATGTAAGATTTTGAGTAAGCAAAACTCTGTAAAAATGGCAATTTTGGTCACTGTGAGGGTTTAAAAAGTGGTTATTGAACATGAGGCCCGATCCAAATGACATTTTGAATCATTTTTGGTAGAGTCCAAAAAATCAATTTTCTGATGAAAAACGATGACCCCGGACCAGTCGAACGTTGAAAAAATGGTCAATATTGATGAAATTTTTACATTTAATCTTTTGACTTTAAATGACAGTTGGATGTGAATTATTACTTTTTCAACTAAAATAAGTGTGTTTAAAGTCATTTCTGTGCCTGAAAGTGGTCAAAATTGAAGATTTTGAGTAAGCAAAACTCTGTAAAAATGGCAATTTTGGTCACTGTGAGGGTTTAAAAAGTGGTTATTCAACATGAGACCCGATCCAAAAGACATTTTGAATCTTTTTTGGTAGAGTCCAAAAAATCAATTTTCTGATGAAAAACGATGACCCCGGACCAGTCGAACGTTAAAAAAATGGTCAATATAGATGAAATTTTAACATTTAATCTTTTGACTTTAAATGACGGTTGGATGTGAATTATTACTTTTTCAACTAAAATAAGTGTGTTTAAAGTCATTTCTGTGCCTGAAATTGGTCAAAATTGAAGATTTTGAGTGAGCAAAACTCTGTAAAAATGGCAATTTTGGTCACTGTGAGGGTTTAAAAAGTGGTTATTCAACATGAGGCCCGATCCAAATGACATTTTGAAACATTTTTGGTAGAGTCCAAAAAAATCAATTTTCTGATGAAAAACGATGACCCCGGACCAGTCGAACGTTGAAAAAATGGTCAATATTGATGAAATTTTAACATTTAATCTTTTGACTTTAAATGAAGGTTGGATGTGAATTATTACTTTTTCAACTAAAATAAGTGTGTTTAAAGTCATTTCTGTGCCTGAAATTGGTCAAAATTGAAGATTCTGAGTAAGCAAAACTCTGTAAAAATGGCAATTTTGGTCACTGTGAGGGTTTAAAAAGTGGTTATTCAACATGAGGCCCGATCCAAATGACATTTTGAATCATTTTTGGTAGAGTCCAAAAAATCAATTTTCTGATGAAAAACGATGACCCCGGACCAGTCGAACGTTGAAAAAATGGTCAATATTGATGAAATTTTAACATTTATCTTTTGACTTTAAATGACGGTTGGATGTGAATTATTACTTTTTCAACTAAAATAAGTGTGTTTAAAGTCATTTCTGTGCCTTAAATTGGTCAAAATTGAAGATTCTGAGTAAGCAAAACTCTGTAAAAATGGCAATTTTGGTCACTGTGAGGGTTTAAAAAGTGGTTATTCAACATGAGGCCCGATCCAAATGACATTTTGAATCATTTTTGGTAGAGTCCAAAAAATCAATTTTCTGATGAAAAACGATGACCCCGGACCAGTCGAACGTTGAAAAAATGGTCAATATTGATGAAATTTTAACATTTAATCTTTTGACTTTAAATGATGGTTGGATGTGAATTATTACTTTTTCAACTAAAATAAGTGTGTTTAAAGTCATTTCTGTGCCTGAAATTGGTCAAAATTGAAGATTTTGAGTAAGCAAAACTCTGTAAAAATGGCAATTTTGGTCACTGTGAGGGTTTAAAAAGTGGTTATTCAACATGAGGCCCGATCCAAATGACATTTTGAATCATTTTTGGTAGAGTCCAAAAAATCAATTTTCTGATGAAAAACGATGACCCCAGACCAGTCGAACGTTGAAAAAATGGTCAATATTGATGAAATTTTAACATTTAATCTTTTGACTTTAAATGACGTTGGATGTGAATTATTACTTTTTCAACTAAAATAAGTGTGTTTAAAGTCATTTCTGTGCCTGAAATTGGTCAAAATTGAAGATTTTGAGTAAGCAAAACTCTGTAAAAATGGCAATTTTGGTCACTGTGAGGGTTTAAAAAGTGGTTATTCAACATGAGGCCCGATCCAAATGACATTTTGAATCATTTTTGGTAGAGTCCAAAAAAACAATTTTCTGATGAAAAACGATGACCCCGGACCAGTCGAACGTTGAAAAAATGGTCAATATTGATGAAATTTTAACATTTAATCTTTTGACTTTAAATAACGGTTGGATGTGAATTATTACTTTTTCAACTAAAATAAGTGTGTTTAAAGTCATTTCTGTGCCTGAAATTGGTCAAAATTGAAGATTTTGAGTAAGCAAAACTCTGTAAAAATGGCAATTTTGGTCACTGTGAGGGTTTAAAAAGTGGTTATTCAACATGAGACCCGATCCAAAAAACATTTTGAATCTTTTTTGGTAGAGTCCAAAAAATCAATTTTCTGATGAAAAACGATGACCACGGACCAGTCGAACGTTGAAAAAATGGTCAATATTGATGAAATTTTAACATTTAATCTTTTGACTTTAAATGACGGTTGGATGTGAATTATTACTTTTTCAACTAAAATAAGTGTGTTTAAAGTCATTTCTGTGCCTGAAATTGGTCAAAATTGAAGATTTTGAGTAAGCAAAACTCTGTAAAAATGGCAATTTTGGTCACTGTGAGGGTTTAAAAAGTGGTTATTCAACATGAGGCCCGATCCAAATGACATTTTGAATCATTTTTGGTAGAGTCCAAAAAATCAATTTTCTGATGAAAAACGATGACCCCGGACCAGTCGAACGTTGAAAAAATGGTCAATATTGATGAAATTTTAACATTTAATCTTTTGACTTTAAATGACGGTTGGATGTGAATTATTACTTTTTCAACTAAAATCAGTGTGTTTAAAGTCATTTCTGTGCCTGAAATTGGTCAAAATTGAAGATTCTGAGTAAGCAAAACTCTGTAAAAATGGCAATTTTGGTCACTGTGAGGGTTTAAAAAGTGGTTATTCAACATGAGGCCCGATCCAAATGACATTTTGAATCATTTTTGGTAGAGTCCAAAAAATCCATTTTCTGATGAAAAACGATGACCCCGGACCAGTCGAACGTTGAAAAAATGGTCAATATTGATGAAATTTTAACATTTAATCTTTTGACTTTAAATGACGGTTGGATGTGAATTATTACTTTTTCAACTAAAATAAGTGTGTTTAAAGTCATTTCTGTGCCTGAAATTGGTCAAAATTTACGATTTTGAGTAAGCAAAACTCTGTAAAAATGGCAATTTTGGTCACTGTGAGCGTTTAAAAAGTGGTTATTCAACATGAGGCCCGATCGAAATGACATTTTGAATCATTTTTGGTAGAGTCCAAAAAATCATTTTTCTGATGAAAAACGATGACTCCGGACCAGTTGAACGTTGAAAAAATGGTCAATATTGATGAAATTTTAACATTTAATCTTTTGACTTTAAATGACCGTTGGATGTGAATTATTACATTTTCAACTAAAATAAGTGTGTTTAAAGTCATTTCTGTGCCTGAAATTGGTCAAAATTGAAGATTCTGAGTAAGCAAAACTCTGTAAAAATGGCAATTTTGGTCACTGTGAGGGTTTAAAAAGTGGTTATTCAACATGAGGCCGGATCCAAATGACATTTTGAATCATTTTTGGTAGAGTCCAAAAAATCAATTTTCTGATGAAAAACGATGACCCCGGACCAGTCGAACGTTGAAAAAATGGTCAATATTGATGAAATTTTAACATTTAATCTTTTGACTTTAAATGACGGTTGGATGTGAATTATTACTTTTTCAACTAAAATAAGTGTGTTTAAAGTCATTTCTGTGCCTGAAATTGGTCAAAATGTAAGATTTTGAGTAAGCAAAACTCTGTAAAAATGGCAATTTTGGTCACTGTGAGGATTTAAAAAGTGGTTATTGAACATGAGGCCCGATCCAAATGACATTTTGAATCATTTTTGGTAGAGTCCAAAAAATCAATTTTCTGATGAAAAACGATGACCCCGGACCAGTCGAACGTTGAAAAAATGGTCAATATTGATGAAATTTTAACATTTAATCTTTTGACTTTAAATGACGGTTGGATGTGAATTATTACTTTTTCAACTAAAATAAGTGTGTTTAAAGTCATTTCTGTGCCTGAAATTGGTCAAAATTTAAGATTTTGAGTAAGCAAAACTCTGTAAAAATGGCAATATTGGTCACTGTGAGGGTTTAAAAAGTGGTTATTCAACATGAGGCCCGATCCAAATGACATTTTGAATCATTTTTGGTAGAGTCCAAAAAATCAATTTTCTGATGAAAAACGATGACCCCGGACCAGTCGAACGTTGAAAAAATGGTCAATATTGATGAAATTTTAACATTTAATCTTTTGACTTTAAATAACGGTTGGATGTGAATTATTACTTTTTCAACTAAAATAAGTGTGTTTAAAGTCATTTCTGTGCCTGAAATTGGTCAAAATTGAAGATTTTGAGTAAGCAAAACTCTGTAAAAATGGATATTTTGGTCACTGTGAGGGTTTAAAAAGTGGTTATTCAACATGAGACCCGATCCAAAAAACATTTTGAATCTTTTTTGGTAGAGTCCAAAAAATCCATTTTCTGATGAAAAACGATGACCCCGGACCAGTCAAACGTTGAAAAAATGGTCAATATTGAAGAAATTTTAACATTTAATCTTTTGACTTTAAATGACGGTTGGATGTGAATTATTACTTTTTCAACTAAAATAAGTGTGTTTAAAGTCATTTCTGTGCCTGAAATTGGTCAAAATTGAAGATTCTAAGTAAGCAAAACTCTGTAAAAATGGCAATTTTGGTCACTGTGAGGGTTTAAAAAGTGGTTATTCAACATGAGGCCGGATCCAAATGACATTTTGAATCATTTTTGGTAGAGTCCAAAAAATCAATTTTCTGATGAAAAACGATGACCCCGGACCAGTCGAACGTTGAAAAAATGGTCAATATTGATGAAATTTTAACATTTAATCTTTTGACTTTAAATGACGGTTGGATGTGAATTATTACTTTTTCAACTAAAATAAGTGTGTTTAAAGTCATTTCTGTGCCTGAAATTGGTCAAAATGTAAGATTTTGAGTAAGCAAAACTCTGTAAAAATGGCAATTTTGGTCACTGTGAGGGTTTAAAAAGTGGTTATTGAACATGAGGCCCGATCCAAATGACATTTTGAATCATTTTTGGTAGAGTCCAAAAAATCAATTTTCTGATGAAAAACGATGACCCCGGACCAGTTGAACGTTGAAAAAATGGTCAATATTGATGAAATTTTTACATTTAATCTTTTGACTTTAAATGACAGTTGGATGTGAATTATTACTTTTTCAACTAAAATAAGTGTGTTTAAAGTCATTTCTGTGCCTGAAAGTGGTCAAAATTGAAGATTTTGAGTAAGCAAAACTCTGTACAAATGGCAATTTTGGTCACTGTGAGGGTTTAAAAAGTGGTTATTCAACATGAGACCCGATCCAAAAGACATTTTGAATCTTTTTTGGTAGAGTCCAAAAAATCAATTTTCTGATGAAAAACGATGACCCCGGACCAGTCGAACGTTAAAAAAATGGTCAATATAGATGAAATTTTAACATTTAATCTTTTGACTTTAAATGACGGTTGGATGTGAATTATTACTTTTTCAACTAAAATAAGTGTGTTTAAAGTCATTTCTGTGCCTGAAATTGGTCAAAATTGAAGATTTTGAGTGAGCAAAACTCTGTAAAAATGGCAATTTTGGTCACTGTGAGGGTTTAAAAAGTGGTTATTCAACATGAGGCCCGATCCAAATGACATTTTGAAACATTTTTGGTAGAGTCCAAAAAAATCAATTTTCTGATGAAAAACGATGACCCCGGACCAGTCGAACGTTGAAAAAATGGTCAATATTGATGAAATTTTAACATTTAATCTTTTGACTTTAAATGAAGGTTGGATGTGAATTATTACTTTTTCAACTAAAATAAGTGTGTTTAAAGTAATTTCTGTGCCTGAAATTGGTCAAAATTGAAGATTCTGAGTAAGCAAAACTCTGTAAAAATGGCAATTTTGGTCACTGTGAGGGTTTAAAAAGTGGTTATTCAACATGAGGCCCGATCCAAATGACATTTTGAATCATTTTTGGTAGAGTCCAAAAAATCAATTTTCTGATGAAAAACGATGACCCCGGACCAGTCGAACGTTGAAAAAATGGTCAATATTGATGAAATTTTAACATTTAATCTTTTGACTTTAAATGACGGTTGGATGTGAATTATTACTTTTTCAACTAAAATAAGTGTGTTTAAAGTCATTTCTGTGCCTGAAATTGGTCAAAATTGAAGATTCTGAGTAAGCAAAACTCTGTAAAAATGGCAATTTTGGTCACTGTGAGGGTTTAAAAAGTGGTTATTCAACATGAGGCCCGATCCAAATGACATTTTGAATCATTTTTGGTAGAGTCCAAAAAATCAATTTTCTGATGAAAAACGATGACCCCGGACCAGTCGAACGTTGAAAAAATGGTCAATATTGATGAAATTTTAACATTTAATCTTTTGACTTTAAATGACGGTTGGATGTGAATTATTACTTTTTCAACTAAAATAAGTGTGTTTAAAGTCATTTCTGTGCCTGAAATTGGTCAAAATTGAAGATTCTGAGTAAGCAAAACTCTGTAAAAATGGCAATTTTGGTCACTGTGAGGGTTTAAAAAGTGGTTATTCAACATGAGGCCCGATCCAAATGACATTTTGAATCATTTTTGGTAGAGTCCAAAAAATCAATTTTCTGATGAAAAACGATGACCCCGGACCAGTCGAACGTTGAAAAAATGGTCAATATTGATGAAATTTTAACATTTAATCTTTTGACTTTAAATGATGGTTGGATGTGAATTATTACTTTTTCAACTAAAATAAGTGTGTTTAAAGTCATTTCTGTGCCTGAAATTGGTCAAAATTGAAGATTTTGAGTAAGCAAAACTCTGTAAAAATGGCAATTTTGGTCACTGTGAGGGTTTAAAAAGTGGTTATTCAACATGAGGCCCGATCCAAATGACATTTTGAATCATTTTTGGTAGAGTCCAAAAAATCAATTTTCTGATGAAAAACGATGACCCCGGACCAGTCGAACGTTGAAAAAATGGTCAATATTGATGAAATTTTAACATTTAATCTTTTGACTTTAAATGACGGTTGGATGTGAATTATTACTTTTTCAACTAAAATAAGTGTGTTTAAAGTCATTTCTGTGCCTGAAATTGGTCAAAATTGAAGATTTTGAGTAAGCAAAACTCTGTAAAAATGGCAATTTTGGTCACTGTGAGGGTTTAAAAAGTGGTTATTCAACATGAGACCCGATCCAAAAAACATTTTGAATCTTTTTTGGTAGAGTCCAAAAAATCAATTTTCTGATGAAAAACGATGACCACGGACCAGTCGAACGTTGAAAAAATGGTCAATATTGATGAAATTTTAACATTTAATCTTTTGACTTTAAATGACGGTTGGATGTGAATTATTACTTTTTCAACTAAAATAAGTGTGTTTAAAGTCATTTCTGTGCCTGAAATTGGTCAAAATTGAAGATTTTGAGTAAGCAAAACTCTGTAAAAATGGCAATTTTGGTCACTGTGAGGGTTTAAAAAGTGGTTATTCAACATGAGGCCCGATCCAAATGACATTTTGAATCATTTTTGGTAGAGTCCAAAAAATCAATTTTCTGATGAAAAACGATGACCCCGGACCAGTCGAACGTTGAAAAAATGGTCAATATTGATGAAATTTTTACATTTAATCTTTTGACTTTAAATGACAGTTGGATGTGAATTATTACTTTTTCAACTAAAATAAGTGTGTTTAAAGTCATTTCTGTGCCTGAAAGTGGTCAAAATTGAAGATTTTGAGTAAGCAAAACTCTGTAAAAATGGCAATTTTGGTCACTGTGAGGGTTTAAAAAGTGGTTATTCAACATGAGACCCGATCCAAAAGACATTTTGAATCTTTTTTGGTAGAGTCCAAAAAATCAATTTTCTGATGAAAAACGATGACCCCGGACCAGTCGAACGTTAAAAAAATGGTCAATATAGATGAAATTTTAACATTTAATCTTTTGACTTTAAATGACGGTTGGATGTGAATTATTACTTTTTCAACTAAAATAAGTGTGTTTAAAGTCATTTCTGTGCCTGAAATTGGTCAAAATTGAAGATTTTGAGTGAGCAAAACTCTGTAAAAATGGCAATTTTGGTCACTGTGAGGGTTTAAAAAGTGGTTATTCAACATGAGGCCCGATCCAAATGACATTTTGAAACATTTTTGGTAGAGTCCAAAAAAATAAATTTTCTGATGAAAAACGATGACCCCGGACCAGTCGAACGTTGAAAAAATGGTCAATATTGATGAAATTTTAACATTTAATCTTTTGACTTTAAATGAAGGTTGGATGTGAATTATTACTTTTTCAACTAAAATAAGTGTGTTTAAAGTCATTTCTGTGCCTGAAATTGGTCAAAATTGAAGATTCTGAGTAAGCAAAACTCTGTAAAAATGGCAATTTTGGTCACTGTGAGGGTTTAAAAAGTGGTTATTCAACATGAGGCCCGATCCAAATGACATTTTGAATCATTTTTGGTAGAGTCCAAAAAATCAATTTTCTGATGAAAAACGATGACCCCGGACCAGTCGAACGTTGAAAAAATGGTCAATATTGATGAAATTTTAACATTTAATCTTTTGACTTTAAATGACGGTTGGATGTGAATTATTACTTTTTCAACTAAAATAAGTGTGTTTAAAGTCATTTCTGTGCCTGAAATTGGTCAAAATTGAAGATTCTGAGTAAGCAAAACTCTGTAAAAATGGCAATTTTGGTCACTGTGAGGGTTTAAAAAGTGGTTATTCAACATGAGGCCCGATCCAAATGACATTTTGAATCATTTTTGGTAGAGTCCAAAAAATCAATTTTCTGATGAAAAACGATGACCCCGGACCAGTCGAAAGTTGAAAAAATGGTCAATATTGATGAAATTTTAACATTTAATCTTTTGACTTTAAATGATGGTTGGATGTGAATTATTACTTTTTCAACTAAAATAAGTGTGTTTAAAGTCATTTCTGTGCCTGAAATTGGTCAAAATTGAAGATTTTGAGTAAGCAAAACTCTGTAAAAATGGCAATTTTGGTCACTGTGAGGGTTTAAAAAGTGGTTATTCAACATGAGGCCCGATCCAAATGACATTTTGAATCATTTTTGGTAGAGTCCAAAAAATCAATTTTCTGATGAAAAACGATGACCCCGGACCAGTCGAACGTTGAAAAAATGGTCAATATTGATGAAATTTTAACATTTAATCTTTTGACTTTAAATGACGGTTGGATGTGAATTATTACTTTTTCAACTAAAATAAGTGTGTTTAAAGTCATTTCTGTGCCTGAAATTGGTCAAAATTGAAGATTTTGAGTAAGCAAAACTCTGTAAAAATGGCAATTTTGGTCACTGTGAGGGTTTAAAAAGTGGTTATTCAACATGAGGCCCGATCCAAATGACATTTTGAATCATTTTTGGTAGAGTCCAAAAAATCAATTTTCTGATGAAAAACGATGACCCCGGACCAGTCGAACGTTGAAAAAATGGTCAATATTGATGAAATTTTAACATTTAATCTTTTGACTTTAAATGACGGTTGGATGTGAATTATTACTTTTTCAACTAAAATAAGTGTGTTTAAAGTCATTTCTGTGCCTGAAATTGGTCAAAATTGAAGATTTTGAGTAAGCAAAACTCTGTAAAAATGGCAATTTTGGTCACTGTGAGGGTTTAAAAAGTGGTTATTCAACATGAGGCCCGATCCAAATGACATTTTGAATCATTTTTGGTAGAGTCCAAAAAAACAATTTTCTGATGAAAAACGATGACCCCGGACCAGTCGAACGTTGAAAAAATGGTCAATATTGATGAAATTTTAACATTTAATCTTTTGACTTTAAATGACGGTTGGATGTGAATTATTACTTTTTCAACTAAAATAAGTGTGTTTAAAGTCATTTCTGTGCCTGAAATTGGTCAAAATTGAAGATTTTGAGTAAGCAAAACTCTGTAAAAATGGCAATTTTGGTCACTGTGAGGGTTTAAAAAGTGGTTATTCAACATGAGGCCCGATCCAAATGACATTTTGAATCATTTTTGGTAGAGTCAAAAAAATCAATTTTCTGATGAAAAACGATGACCCCGGACCAGTCGAACGTTGAAAAAATGGTCAATATTGATGAAATTTTTACATTTAATCTTTTGACTTTAAATGACAGTTGGATGTGAATTATTACTTTTTCAACTAAAATAAGTGTGTTTAAAGTCATTTCTGTGCCTGAAAGTGGTCAAAATTGAAGATTTTGAGTAAGCAAAACTCTGTAAAAATGGCAATTTTGGTCACTGTGAGGGTTTAAAAAGTGGTTATTCAACATGAGACCCGATCCAAAAGACATTTTGAATCTTTTTTGGTAGAGTCCAAAAAATCAATTTTCTGATGAAAAACGATGACCCCGGACCAGTCGAACGTTAAAAAAATGGTCAATATAGATGAAATTTTAACATTTAATCTTTTGACTTTAAATGACGGTTGGATGTGAATTATTACTTTTTCAACTAAAATAAGTGTGTTTAAAGTCATTTCTGTGCCTGAAATTGGTCAAAATTGAAGATTTTGAGTGAGCAAAACTCTGTAAAAATGGCAATTTTGGTCACTGTGAGGGTTTAAAAAGTGGTTATTCAACATGAGGCCCGATCCAAATGACATTTTGAAACATTTTTGGTAGAGTCCAAAAAAATCAATTTTCTGATGAAAAACGATGACCCCGGACCAGTCGAACGTTGAAAAAATGGTCAATATTGATGACATTTTAACATTTAATCTTTTGACTTTAAATGAAGGTTGGATGTGAATTATTACTTTTTCAACTAAAATAAGTGTGTTTAAAGTCATTTCTGTGCCTGAAATTGGTCAAAATTGAAGATTCTGAGTAAGCAAAACTCTGTAAAAATGGCAATTTTGGTCACTGTGAGGGTTTAAAAAGTGGTTATTCAACATGAGGCCCGATCCAAATGACATTTTGAATCATTTTTGGTAGAGTCCAAAAAATCAATTTTCTGATGAAAAACGATGACCCCGGACCAGTCGAACGTTGAAAAAATGGTCAATATTGATGAAATTTTAACATTTAATCTTTTGACTTTAAATGACGGTTGGATGTGAATTATTACTTTTTCAACTAAAATAAGTGTGTTTAAAGTCATTTCTGTGCCTGAAATTGGTCAAAATTGAAGATTCTGAGTAAGCAAAACTCTGTAAAAATGGCAATTTTGGTCACTGTGAGGGTTTAAAAAGTGGTTATTCAACATGAGGCCCGATCCAAATGACATTTTGAATCATTTTTGGTAGAGTCCAAAAAATCAATTTTCTGATGAAAAACGATGACCCCGGACCAGTCGAAAGTTGAAAAAATGGTCAATATTGATGAAATTTTAACATTTAATCTTTTGACTTTAAATGATGGTTGGATGTGAATTATTACTTTTTCAACTAAAATAAGTGTGTTTAAAGTCATTTCTGTGCCTGAAATTGGTCAAAATTGAAGATTTTGAGTAAGCAAAACTCTGTAAAAATGGCAATTTTGGTCACTGTGAGGGTTTAAAAAGTGGTTATTCAACATGAGGCCCGATCCAAATGACATTTTGAATCATTTTTGGTAGAGTCCAAAAAATCAATTTTCTGATGAAAAACGATGACCCCGGACCAGTCGAACGTTGAAAAAATGGTCAATATTGATGAAATTTTAACATTTAATCTTTTGACTTTAAATGACGGTTGGATGTGAATTATTACTTTTTCAACTAAAATAAGTGTGTTTAAAGTCATTTCTGTGCCTGAAATTGGTCAAAATTGAAGATTTTGAGTAAGCAAAACTCTGTAAAAATGGCAATTTTGGTCACTGTGAGGGTTTAAAAAGTGGTTATTCAACATTAGGCCCGATCCAAATGACATTTTGAATCATTTTTGGTAGAGTCCAAAAAAGCAATTTTCTGATGAAAAACGATGACCCCGGACCAGTCGAACGTTGAAAAAATGGTCAATATTGATGAAATTTTAACATTTAATCTTTTGACTTTAAATAACGGTTGGATGTGAATTATTACTTTTTCAACTAAAATAAGTGTGTTTAAAGTCATTTCTGTGCCTGAAATTGGTCAAAATTGAAGATTTTGAGTAAGCAAAACTCTGTAAAAATGGCAATTTTGGTCACTGTGAGGGTTTAAAAAGTGGTTATTCAACATGAGACCCGATCCAAAAAACATTTTGAATCTTTTTTGGTAGAGTCCAAAAAATCAATTTTCTGATGAAAAACGATGACCACGGACCAGTCGAACGTTGAAAAAATGGTCAATATTGATGAAATTTTAACATTTAATCTTTTGACTTTAAATGACGGTTGGATGTGAATTATTACTTTTTCAACTAAAATAAGTGTGTTTAAAGTCATTTCTGTGCCTGAAATTGGTCAAAATTGAAGATTTTGAGTGAGCAAAACTCTGTAAAAATGGCAATTTTGGTCACTGTGAGGGTTTAAAAAGTGGTTATTCAACATGAGGCCCGATCCAAATGACATTTTGAAACATTTTTGGTAGAGTCCAAAAAAATCAATTTTCTGATGAAAAACGATGACCCCGGACCAGTCGAACGTTGAAAAAATGGTCAATATTGATGAAATTTTAACATTTAATCTTTTGACTTTAAATGAAGGTTGGATGTGAATTATTACTTTTTCAACTAAAATAAGTGTGTTTAAAGTCATTTCTGTGCCTGAAATTGGTCAAAATTGAAGATTCTGAGTAAGCAAAACTCTGTAAAAATGGCAATTTTGGTCACTGTGAGGGTTTAAAAAGTGGTTATTCAACATGAGGCCCGATCCAAATGACATTTTGAATCATTTTTGGTAGAGTCCAAAAAATCAATTTTCTGATGAAAAACGATGACCCCGGACCAGTCGAACGTTGAAAAAATGGTCAATATTGATGAAATTTTAACATTTAATCTTTTGACTTTAAATGACGGTTGGATGTGAATTATTACTTTTTCAACTAAAATAAGTGTGTTTAAAGTCATTTCTGTGCCTGAAATTGGTCAAAATTGAAGATTCTGAGTAAGCAAAACTCTGTAAAAATGGCAATTTTGGTCACTGTGAGGGTTTAAAAAGTGGTTATTCAACATGAGGCCCGATCCAAATGACATTTTGAATCATTTTTGGTAGAGTCCAAAAAATCAATTTTCTGATGAAAAACGATGACCCCGGACCAGTCGAAAGTTGAAAAAATGGTCAATATTGATGAAATTTTAACATTTAATCTTTTGACTTTAAATGATGGTTGGATGTGAATTATTACTTTTTCAACTAAAATAAGTGTGTTTAAAGTCATTTCTGTGCCTGAAATTGGTCAAAATTGAAGATTTTGAGTAAGCAAAACTCTGTAAAAATGGCAATTTTGGTCACTGTGAGGGTTTAAAAAGTGGTTATTCAACATGAGGCCCGATCCAAATGACATTTTGAATCATTTTTGGTAGAGTCCAAAAAATCAATTTTCTGATGAAAAACGATGACCCCGGACCAGTCGAACGTTGAAAAAATGGTCAATATTGATGAAATTTTAACATTTAATCTTTTGACTTTAAATGACGGTTGGATGTGAATTATTACTTTTTCAACTAAAATAAGTGTGTTTAAAGTCATTTCTGTGCCTGAAATTGGTCAAAATTTAAGATTTTGAGTAAGCAAAACTCTGTAAAAATGGCAATTTTGGTCACTGTGAGGGTTTAAAAAGTGGTTATTCAACATGAGGCCCGATCCAAATGACATTTTGAATCATTTTTGGTAGAGTCCAAAAAATCAATTTTCTGATGAAAAACGATGACCCCGGACCAGTCGAACGTTGAAAAAATGGTCAATATTGATGAAATTTTAACATTTAATCTTTTGACTTTAAATGACGGTTGGATGTGAATTATTACTTTTTCAACTAAAATAAGTGTGTTTAAAGTCATTTCTGTGCCTGAAATTGGTCAAAATTGAAGATTTTGAGTAAGCAAAACTCTGTAAAAATGGCAATTTTGGTCACTGTGAGGGTTTAAAAAGTGGTTATTCAACATGAGGCCCGATCCAAATGACATTTTGAATCATTTTTGGTAGAGTCCAAAAAAACAATTTTCTGATGAAAAACGATGACCCCGGACCAGTCGAACGTTGAAAAAATGGTCAATATTGATGAAATTTTAACATTTAATCTTTTGACTTTAAATAACGGTTGGATGTGAATTATTACTTTTTCAACTAAAATAAGTGTGTTTAAAGTCATTTCTGTGCCTGAAATTGGTCAAAATTGAAGATTTTGAGTAAGCAAAACTCTGTAAAAATGGCAATTTTGGTCACTGTGAGGGTTTAAAAAGTGGTTATTCAACATGAGACCCGATCCAAAAAACATTTTGAATCTTTTTTGGTAGAGTCCAAAAAATCAATTTTCTGATGAAAAACGATGACCACGGACCAGTCGAACGTTGAAAAAATGGTCAATATTGATGAAATTTTAACATTTAATCTTTTGACTTTAAATGACGGTTGGATGTGAATTATTACTTTTTCAACTAAAATAAGTGTGTTTAAAGTCATTTCTGTGCCTGAAATTGGTCAAAATTGAAGATTTTGAGTAAGCAAAACTCTGTAAAAATGGCAATTTTGGTCACTGTGAGGGTTTAAAAAGTGGTTATTCAACATGAGGCCCGATCCAAATGACATTTTGAATCATTTTTGGTAGAGTCCAAAAAATCAATTTTCTGATGAAAAACGATGACCCCGGACCAGTCGAACGTTGAAAAAATGGTCAATATTGATGAAATTTTTACATTTAATCTTTTGACTTTAAATGACAGTTGGATGTGAATTATTACTTTTTCAACTAAAATAAGTGTGTTTAAAGTCATTTCTGTGCCTGAAAGTGGTCAAAATTGAAGATTTTGAGTAAGCAAAACTCTGTAAAAATGGCAATTTTGGTCACTGTGAGGGTTTAAAAAGTGGTTATTCAACATGAGACCCGATCCAAAAGACATTTTGAATCTTTTTTGGTAGAGTCCAAAAAATCAATTTTCTGATGAAAAACGATGACCCCGGACCAGTCGAACGTTAAAAAAATGGTCAATATAGATGAAATTTTAACATTTAATCTTTTGACTTTAAATAACGGTTGGATGTGAATTATTACTTTTTCAACTAAAATAAGTGTGTTTAAAGTCATTTCTGTGCCTGAAATTGGTCAAAATTGAAGATTTTGAGTGAGCAAAACTCTGTAAAAATGGCAATTTTGGTCACTGTGAGGGTTTAAAAAGTGGTTATTCAACATGAGGCCCGATCCAAATGACATTTTGAAACATTTTTGGTAGAGTCCAAAAAAATCAATTTTCTGATGAAAAACGATGACCCCGGACCAGTCGAACGTTGAAAAAATGGTCAATATTGATGACATTTTAACATTTAATCTTTTGACTTTAAATGAAGGTTGGATGTGAATTATTACTTTTTCAACTAAAATAAGTGTGTTTAAAGTCATTTCTGTGCCTGAAATTGGTCAAAATTGAAGATTCTGAGTAAGCAAAACTCTGTAAAAATGGCAATTTTGGTCACTGTGAGGGTTTAAAAAGTGGTTATTCAACATGAGGCCCGATCCAAATGACATTTTGAATCATTTTTGGTAGAGTCCAAAAAATCAATTTTCTGATGAAAAACGATGACCCCGGACCAGTCGAACGTTGAAAAAATGGTCAATATTGATGAAATTTTAACATTTAATCTTTTGACTTTAAATGACGGTTGGATGTGAATTATTACTTTTTCAACTAAAATAAGTGTGTTTAAAGTCATTTCTGTGCCTGAAATTGGTCAAAATTGAAGATTCTGAGTAAGCAAAACTCTGTAAAAATGGCAATTTTGGTCACTGTGAGGGTTTAAAAAGTGGTTATTCAACATGAGGCCCGATCCAAATGACATTTTGAATCATTTTTGGTAGAGTCCAAAAAATCAATTTTCTGATGAAAAACGATGACCCCGGACCAGTCGAAAGTTGAAAAAATGGTCAATATTGATGAAATTTTAACATTTAATCTTTTGACTTTAAATGATGGTTGGATGTGAATTATTACTTTTTCAACTAAAATAAGTGTGTTTAAAGTCATTTCTGTGCCTGAAATTGGTCAAAATTGAAGATTTTGAGTAAGCAAAACTCTGTAAAAATGGCAATTTTGGTCACTGTGAGGGTTTAAAAAGTGGTTATTCAACATGAGGCCCGATCCAAATGACATTTTGAATCATTTTTGGTAGAGTCCAAAAAATCAATTTTCTGATGAAAAACGATGACCCCGGACCAGTCGAACGTTGAAAAAATGGTCAATATTGATGAAATTTTAACATTTAATCTTTTGACTTTAAATGACGGTTGGATGTGAATTATTACTTTTTCAACTAAAATAAGTGTGTTTAAAGTCATTTCTGTGCCTGAAATTGGTCAAAATTGAAGATTTTGAGTAAGCAAAACTCTGTAAAAATGGCAATTTTGGTCACTGTGAGGGTTTAAAAAGTGGTTATTCAACATTAGGCCCGATCCAAATGACATTTTGAATCATTTTTGGTAGAGTCCAAAAAAGCAATTTTCTGATGAAAAACGATGACCCCGGACCAGTCGAACGTTGAAAAAATGGTCAATATTGATGAAATTTTAACATTTAATCTTTTGACTTTAAATAACGGTTGGATGTGAATTATTACTTTTTCAACTAAAATAAGTGTGTTTAAAGTCATTTCTGTGCCTGAAATTGGTCAAAATTGAAGATTTTGAGTAAGCAAAACTCTGTAAAAATGGCAATTTTGGTCACTGTGAGGGTTTAAAAAGTGGTTATTCAACATGAGACCCGATCCAAAAAACATTTTGAATCTTTTTTGGTAAAGTCCAAAAAATCAATTTTCTGATGAAAAACGATGACCACGGACCAGTCGAACGTTGAAAAAATGGTCAATATTGATGAAATTTTAACATTTAATCTTTTGACTTTAAATGACGGTTGGATGTGAATTATTACTTTTTCAACTAAAATAAGTGTGTTTAAAGTCATTTCTGTGCCTGAAATTGGTCAAAATTGAAGATTTTGAGTGAGCAAAACTCTGTAAAAATGGCAATTTTGGTCACTGTGAGGGTTTAAAAAGTGGTTATTCAACATGAGGCCCGATCCAAATGACATTTTGAAACATTTTTGGTAGAGTCCAAAAAAATCAATTTTCTGATGAAAAACGATGACCCCGGACCAGTCGAACGTTGAAAAAATGGTCAATATTGATGAAATTTTAACATTTAATCTTTTGACTTTAAATGAAGGTTGGATGTGAATTATTACTTTTTCAACTAAAATAAGTGTGTTTAAAGTCATTTCTGTGCCTGAAATTGGTCAAAATTGAAGATTCTGAGTAAGCAAAACTCTGTAAAAATGGCAATTTTGGTCACTGTGAGGGTTTAAAAAGTGGTTATTCAACATGAGGCCCGATCCAAATGACATTTTGAATCATTTTTGGTAGAGTCCAAAAAATCAATTTTCTGATGAAAAACGATGACCCCGGACCAGTCGAACGTTGAAAAAATGGTCAATATTGATGAAATTTTAACATTTAATCTTTTGACTTTAAATGACGGTTGGATGTGAATTATTACTTTTTCAACTAAAATAAGTGTGTTTAAAGTCATTTCTGTGCCTGAAATTGGTCAAAATTGAAGATTCTGAGTAAGCAAAACTCTGTAAAAATGGCAATTTTGGTCACTGTGAGGGTTTAAAAAGTGGTTATTCAACATGAGGCCCGATCCAAATGACATTTTGAATCATTTTTGGTAGAGTCCAAAAAATCAATTTTCTGATGAAAAACGATGACCCCGGACCAGTCGAAAGTTGAAAAAATGGTCAATATTGATGAAATTTTAACATTTAATCTTTTGACTTTAAATGATGGTTGGATGTGAATTATTACTTTTTCAACTAAAATAAGTGTGTTTAAAGTCATTTCTGTGCCTGAAATTGGTCAAAATTGAAGATTTTGAGTAAGCAAAACTCTGTAAAAATGGCAATTTTGGTCACTGTGAGGGTTTAAAAAGTGGTTATTCAACATGAGGCCCGATCCAAATGACATTTTGAATCATTTTTGGTAGAGTCCAAAAAATCAATTTTCTGATGAAAAACGATGACCCCGGACCAGTCGAACGTTGAAAAAATGGTCAATATTGATGAAATTTTAACATTTAATCTTTTGACTTTAAATGACGGTTGGATGTGAATTATTACTTTTTCAACTAAAATAAGTGTGTTTAAAGTCATTTCTGTGCCTGAAATTGGTCAAAATTGAAGATTTTGAGTAAGCAAAACTCTGTAAAAATGGCAATTTTGGTCACTGTGAGGGTTTAAAAAGTGGTTATTCAACATGAGGCCCGATCCAAATGACATTTTGAATCATTTTTGGTAGAGTCCAAAAAATCAATTTTCTGATGAAAAACGATGACCCCGGACCAGTCGAACGTTGAAAAAATGGTCAATATTGATGAAATTTTAACATTTAATCTTTTGACTTTAAATGACGGTTGGATGTGAATTATTACTTTTTCAACTAAAATAAGTGTGTTTAAAGTCATTTCTGTGCCTGAAATTGGTCAAAATTGAAGATTTTGAGTAAGCAAAACTCTGTAAAAATGGCAATTTTGGTCACTGTGAGGGTTTAAAAAGTGGTTATTCAACATGAGGCCCGATCCAAATGACATTTTGAATCATTTTTGGTAGAGTCCAAAAAAACAATTTTCTGATGAAAAACGATGACCCCGGACCAGTCGAACGTTGAAAAAATGGTCAATATTGATGAAATTTTAACATTTAATCTTTTGACTTTAAATAACGGTTGGATGTGAATTATTACTTTTTCAACTAAAATAAGTGTGTTTAAAGTCATTTCTGTGCCTGAAATTGGTCAAAATTGAAGATTTTGAGTAAGCAAAACTCTGTAAAAATGGCAATTTTGGTCACTGTGAGGGTTTAAAAAGTGGTTATTCAACATGAGACCCGATCCAAAAAACATTTTGAATCTTTTTTGGTAGAGTCCAAAAAATCAATTTTCTGATGAAAAACGATGACCACGGACCAGTCGAACGTTGAAAAAATGGTCAATATTGATGAAATTTTAACATTTAATCTTTTGACTTTAAATGACGGTTGGATGTGAATTATTACTTTTTCAACTAAAATAAGTGTGTTTAAAGTCATTTCTGTGCCTGAAATTGGTCAAAATTGAAGATTTTGAGTAAGCAAAACTCTGTAAAAATGGCAATTTTGGTCACTGTGAGGGTTTAAAAAGTGGTTATTCAACATGAGGCCCGATACAAATGACATTTTGAATCATTTTTGGTAGAGTCCAAAAAATCAATTTTCTGATGAAAAACGATGACCCCGGACCAGTCGAACGTTGAAAAAATGGTCAATATTGATGAAATTTTTACATTTAATCTTTTGACTTTAAATGACAGTTGGATGTGAATTATTACTTTTTCAACTAAAATAAGTGTGTTTAAAGTCATTTCTGTGCCTGAAAGTGGTCAAAATTGAAGATTTTGAGTAAGCAAAACTCTGTAAAAATGGCAATTTTGGTCACTGTGAGGGTTTAAAAAGTGGTTATTCAACATGAGACCCGATCCAAAAGACATTTTGAATCTTTTTTGGTAGAGTCCAAAAAATCAATTTTCTGATGAAAAACGATGACCCCGGACCAGTCGAACGTTAAAAAAATGGTCAATATAGATGAAATTTTAACATTTAATCTTTTGACTTTAAATAACGGTTGGATGTGAATTATTACTTTTTCAACTAAAATAAGTGTGTTTAAAGTCATTTCTGTGCCTGAAATTGGTCAAAATTGAAGATTTTGAGTGAGCAAAACTCTGTAAAAATGGCAATTTTGGTCACTGTGAGGGTTTAAAAAGTGGTTATTCAACATGAGGCCCGATCCAAATGACATTTTGAAACATTTTTGGTAGAGTCCAAAAAAATCAATTTTCTGATGAAAAACGATGACCCCGGACCAGTCGAACGTTGAAAAAATGGTCAATATTGATGACATTTTAACATTTAATCTTTTGACTTTAAATGAAGGTTGGATGTGAATTATTACTTTTTCAACTAAAATAAGTGTGTTTAAAGTCATTTCTGTGCCTGAAATTGGTCAAAATTGAAGATTCTGAGTAAGCAAAACTCTGTAAAAATGGCAATTTTGGTCACTGTGAGGGTTTAAAAAGTGGTTATTCAACATGAGGCCCGATCCAAATGACATTTTGAATCATTTTTGGTAGAGTCCAAAAAATCAATTTTCTGATGAAAAACGATGACCCCGGACCAGTCGAACGTTGAAAAAATGGTCAATATTGATGAAATTTTAACATTTAATCTTTTGACTTTAAATGACGGTTGGATGTGAATTATTACTTTTTCAACTAAAATAAGTGTGTTTAAAGTCATTTCTGTGCCTGAAATTGGTCAAAATTGAAGATTCTGAGTAAGCAAAACTCTGTAAAAATGGCAATTTTGGTCACTGTGAGGGTTTAAAAAGTGGTTATTCAACATGAGGCCCGATCCAAATGACATTTTGAATCATTTTTGGTAGAGTCCAAAAAATCAATTTTCTGATGAAAAACGATGACCCCGGACCAGTCGAAAGTTGAAAAAATGGTCAATATTGATGAAATTTTAACATTTAATCTTTTGACTTTAAATGATGGTTGGATGTGAATTATTACTTTTTCAACTAAAATAAGTGTGTTTAAAGTCATTTCTGTGCCTGAAATTGGTCAAAATTGAAGATTTTGAGTAAGCAAAACTCTGTAAAAATGGCAATTTTGGTCACTGTGAGGGTTTAAAAAGTGGTTATTCAACATGAGGCCCGATCCAAATGACATTTTGAATCATTTTTGGTAGAGTCCAAAAAATCAATTTTCTGATGAAAAACGATGACCCCGGACCAGTCGAACGTTGAAAAAATGGTCAATATTGATGAAATTTTAACATTTAATCTTTTGACTTTAAATGACGGTTGGATGTGAATTATTACTTTTTCAACTAAAATAAGTGTGTTTAAAGTCATTTCTGTGCCTGAAATTGGTCAAAATTGAAGATTTTGAGTAAGCAAAACTCTGTAAAAATGGCAATTTTGGTCACTGTGAGGGTTTAAAAAGTGGTTATTCAACATTAGGCCCGATCCAAATGACATTTTGAATCATTTTTGGTAGAGTCCAAAAAAACAATTTTCTGATGAAAAACGATGACCCCGGACCAGTCGAACGTTGAAAAAATGGTCAATATTGATGAAATTTTAACATTTAATCTTTTGACTTTAAATAACGGTTGGATGTGAATTATTACTTTTTCAACTAAAATAAGTGTGTTTAAAGTCATTTCTGTGCCTGAAATTGGTCAAAATTGAAGATTTTGAGTAAGCAAAACTCTGTAAAAATGGCAATTTTGGTCACTGTGAGGGTTTAAAAAGTGGTTATTCAACATGAGACCCGATCCAAAAAACATTTTGAATCTTTTTTGGTAGAGTCCAAAAAATCAATTTTCTGATGAAAAACGATGACCACGGACCAGTCGAACGTTGAAAAAATGGTCAATATTGATGAAATTTTAACATTTAATCTTTTGACTTTAAATGACGGTTGGATGTGAATTATTACTTTTTCAACTAAAATAAGTGTGTTTAAAGTCATTTCTGTGCCTGAAATTGGTCAAAATTGAAGATTTTGAGTAAGCAAAACTCTGTAAAAATGGCAATTTTGGTCACTGTGAGGGTTTAAAAAGTGGTTATTCAACATGAGGCCCGATCCAAATGACATTTTGAATCATTTTTGGTAGAGTCCAAAAAATCAATTTTCTGATGAAAAACGATGACCCCGGACCAGTCGAACGTTGAAAAAATGGTCAATATTGATGAAATTTTAACATTTAATCTTTTGACTTTAAATGACGGTTGGATGTGAATTATTACTTTTTCAACTAAAATAAGTGTGTTTAAAGTCATTTCTGTGCCTGAAATTGGTCAAAATTGAAGATTCTGAGTAAGCAAAACTCTGTAAAAATGGCAATTTTGGTCACTGTGAGGGTTTAAAAAGTGGTTATTCAACATGAGGCCCGATCCAAATGACATTTTGAATCATTTTTGGTAGAGTCCAAAAAATCCATTTTCTGATGAAAAACGATGACCCCGGACCAGTCGAACGTTGAAAAAATGGTCAATATTGATGAAATTTTAACATTTAATCTTTTGACTTTAAATGACGGTTGGATGTGAATTATTACTTTTTCAACTAAAATAAGTGTGTTTAAAGTCATTTCTGTGCCTGAAATTGGTCAAAATTTAAGATTTTGAGTAAGCAAAACTCTGTAAAAATGGCAATTTTGGTCACTGTGAGCGTTTAAAAAGTGGTTATTCAACATGAGGCCCGATCGAAATGACATTTTGAATCATTTTTGGTAGAGTCCAAAAAATCATTTTTCTGATGAAAAACGATGACCCCGGACCAGTCGAACGTTGAAAAAATGGTCAATATTGATGAAATTTTAACATTTAATCTTTTGACTTTAAATGACGGTTGGATGTGAATTATTACTTTTTCAACTAAAATAAGTGTGTTTAAAGTCATTTCTGTGCCTGAAATTGGTCAAAATTGAAGATTTTGAGTAAGCAAAACTCTGTAAAAATGGCAATTTTGGTCACTGTGAGGGTTTAAAAAGTGGTTATTCAACATGAGGCCCGATCCAAATGACATTTTGAATCATTTTTGGTAGAGTCCAAAAAATCAATTTTCTGATGAAAAACGATGACCCCGGACCAGTCGAACGTTGAAAAAATGGTCAATATTGATGAAATTTTAACATTTAATCTTTTGACTTTAAATGACGGTTGGATGTGAATTATTACTTTTTCAACTAAAATAAGTGTGTTTAAAGTCATTTCTGTGCCTGAAATTGGTCAAAATTGAAGATTTTGAGTAAGCAAAACTCTGTAAAAATGGCAATTTTGGTCACTGTGAGGGTTTAAAAAGTGGTTATTCAACATGAGACCCGATCCAAAAAACATTTTGAATCTTTTTTGGTAGAGTCCAAAAAATCAATTTTCTGATGAAAAACGATGACCCCGGACCAGTCGAACGTTGAAAAAATGGTCAATATTGATGAAATTTTAACATTTAATCTTTTGACTTTAAATGACGGTTGGATGTGAATTATTACTTTTTCAACTAAAATAAGTGTGTTTAAAGTCATTTCTGTGCCTGAAATTGGTCAAAATGTAAGATTTTGAGTAAGCAAAACTCTGTAAAAATGGCAATTTTGGTCACTGTGAGGGTTTAAAAAGTGGTTATTGAACATGAGGCCCGATCCAAATGACATTTTGAATCATTTTTGGTAGAGTCCAAAAAATCAATTTTCTGATGAAAAACGATGACCCCGGACCAGTCGAACGTTGAAAAAATGGTCAATATTGATGAAATTTTTACATTTAATCTTTTGACTTTAAATGACAGTTGGATGTGAATTATTACTTTTTCAACTAAAATAAGTGTGTTTAAAGTCATTTCTGTGCCTGAAAGTGGTCAAAATTGAAGATTTTGAGTAAGCAAAACTCTGTAAAAATGGCAATTTTGGTCACTGTGAGGGTTTAAAAAGTGGTTATTCAACATGAGACCCGATCCAAAAGACATTTTGAATCTTTTTTGGTAGAGTCCAAAAAATCCATTTTCTGATGAAAAACGATGACCCCGGACCAGTCGAACGTTGAAAAAATGGTCAATATAGATGAAATTTTAACATTTAATCTTTTGACTTTAAATGACGGTTGGATGTGAATTATTACTTTTTCAACTAAAATAAGTGTGTTTAAAGTCATTTCTGTGCCTGAAATTGGTCAAAATTGAAGATTTTGAGTGAGCAAAACTCTGTAAAAATGGCAATTTTGGTCACTGTGAGGGTTTAAAAAGTGGTTATTCAACATGAGGCCCGATCCAAATGACATTTTGAAACATTTTTGGTAGAGTCCAAAAAAATCAATTTTCTGATGAAAAACGATGACCCCGGACCAGTCGAACGTTGAAAAAATGGTCAATATTGATGAAATTTTAACATTTAATCTTTTGACTTTAAATGAAGGTTGGATGTGAATTATTACTTTTTCAACTAAAATAAGTGTGTTTAAAGTCATTTCTGTGCCTGAAATTGGTCAAAATTGAAGATTCTGAGTAAGCAAAACTCGGTAAAAATTGCAATTTTGGTCACTGTGAGGGTTTAAAAAGTGGTTATTCAACATGAGGCCCGATCCAAATGACATTTTGAATCATTTTTGGTAGAGTCCAAAAAATCAATTTTCTGATGAAAAACGATGACCCCGGACCAGTCGAACGTTGAAAAAATGGTCAATATTGATGAAATTTTAACATTTAATCTTTTGACTTTAAATGACGGTTGGATGTGAATTATTACTTTTTCAACTAAAATAAGTGTGTTTAAAGTCATTTCTGTGCCTGAAATTGGTCAAAATTGAAGATTTTGAGTAAGCAAAACTCTGTAAAAATGGCAATTTTGGTCACTGTGAGGGTTTGAAAAGTGGTTATTCAACATGAGGCCCGATCCAAATGACATTTTGAATCATTTTTGGTAGAGTCCAAAAAATCAATTTTCTGATGAAAAACAATGACCCCGGACCAGTCGAACGTTGAAAAAATGGTCAATATTGATGAAATTTTAACATTTAATCTTTTGACTTTAAATGACGGTTGGATGTGAATTATTACTTTTTCAACTAAAATAAGTGTGTTTAAAGTCATTTCTGTGCCTGAAATTGGTCAACATTTAAGATTTTGAGTAAGCAAAACTCTGTAAAAATGGCAATTTTGGTCACTGTGAGGGTTTAAAAAGTGGTTATTCAACATGAGGCCCGATCCAAATGACATTTTGAATCATTTTTGGTAGAGTCCAAAAAATCAATTTTCTGATGAAAAACGATGACCCCGGACCAGTCGAACGTTGAAAAAATGGTCAATATTGATGAAATTTTAACATTTAATCTTTTGACTTTAAATAACGGTTGGATGTGAATTATTACTTTTTCAACTAAAATAAGTGTGTTTAAAGTCATTTCTGTGCCTGAAATTGGTCAAAATTGAAGATTTTGAGTAAGCAAAACTCTGTAAAAATGGCAATTTTGGTCACTGTGAGGGTTTAAAAAGTGGTTATTCAACATGAGACCCGATCCAAAAAACATTTTGAATCTTTTTTGGTAGAGTCCAAAAAATCCATTTTCTGATGAAAAACGATGACCCCGGACCAGTCAAACGTTGAAAAAATGGTCAATATTGAAGAAATTTTAACATTTAATCTTTTGACTTTAAATGACGGTTGGATGTGAATTATTACTTTTTCAACTAAAATAAGTGTGTTTAAAGTCATTTCTGTGCCTGAAATTGGTCAAAATTGAAGATTTTGAGTAAGCAAAACTCTGTAAAAATGGCAATTTTGGTCACTGTGAGGGTTTAAAAAGTGGTTATTCAACATGAGGCCCGATCCAAATGACATTTTGAATCATTTTTGGTAGAGTCCAAAAAATCAATTTTCTGATGAAAAACGATGACCCCGGACCAGTCGAACGTTGAAAAAATGGTCAATATTGATGAAATTTTAACATTTAATCTTTTGACTTTAAATGACTGTTGGATGTGAATTATTACTTTTTCAACTAAAATAAGTGTGTTTAAAGTCATTTCTGTGCCTGAAATTGGTCAAAATTGAAGATTCTAAGTAAGCAAAACTCTGTAAAAATGGCAATTTTGGTCACTGTGAGGGTTTAAAAAGTGGTTATTCAACATGAGGCCGGATCCAAATGACATTTTGAATAATTTTTGGTAGAGTCCAAAAAATCAATTTTCTGATGAAAAACGATGACCCCGGACCAGTCGAACGTTGAAAAAATGGTCAATATTGATGAAATTTTAACATTTAATCTTTTGACTTTAAATGACGGTTGGATGTGAATTATTACTTTTTCAACTAAAATAAGTGTGTTTAAAGTCATTTCTGTGCCTGAAACTGGTCAAAATGTAAGATTTTGAGTAAGCAAAACTCTGTAAAAATGGCAATTTTGGTCACTGTGAGGGTTTAAAAAGTATTTATTGAACATGAGGCCCGATCCAAATGACATTTTGAATCATTTTTGGTAGAGTCCAAAAAATCAATTTTCTGATGAAAAACGATGACCCCGGACCAGTCGAACGTTGAAAAAATGGTCAATATTGATGAAATTTTTACATTTAATCTTTTGACTTTAAATGACAGTTGGATGTGAATTATTACTTTTTCAACTAAAATAAGTGTGTTTAAAGTCATTTCTGTGCCTGAAAGTGGTCAAAATTGAAGATTTTGAGTAAGCAAAACTCTGTACAAATGGCAATTTTGGTCACTGTGAGGGTTTAAAAAGTGGTTATTCAACATGAGACCCGATCCAAAAGACATTTTGAATCTTTTTTGGTAGAGTCCAAAAAATCAATTTTCTGATGAAAAACGATGACCCCGGACCAGTCGAACGTTAAAAAAATGGTCAATATAGATGAAATTTTAACATTTAATCTTTTGACTTTAAATGACGGTTGGATGTGAATTATTACTTTTTCAACTAAAATAAGTGTGTTTAAAGTCATTTCTGTGCCTGAAATTGGTCAAAATTGAAGATTTTGAGTGAGCAAAACTCTGTAAAAATGGCAATTTTGGTCACTGTGAGGGTTTAAAAAGTGGTTATTCAACATGAGACCCGATCCAAAAAACATTTTGAATCTTTTTTGGTAGAGTCCAAAAAATCAATTTTCTGATGAAAAACGATGACCCCGGACCAGTCGAACGTTGAAAAAATGGTCAATATTGATGAAATTTTAACATTTAATCTTTTGACTTTAAATGACGGTTGGATGTGAATTATTACTTTTTCAACTAAAATAAGTGTGTTTAAAGTCATTTCTGTGCCTGAAATTGGTCAAAATGTAAGATTTTGAGTAAGCAAAACTCTGTAAAAATGGCAATTTTGGTCACTGTGAGGGTTTAAAAAGTGGTTATTGAACATGAGGCCCGATCCAAATGACATTTTGAATCATTTTTGGTAGAGTCCAAAAAATCAATTTTCTGATGAAAAACGATGACCCCGGACCAGTCGAACGTTGAAAAAATGGTCAATATTGATGAAATTTTTACATTTAATCTTTTGACTTTAAATGACAGTTGGATGTGAATTATTACTTTTTCAACTAAAATAAGTGTGTTTAAAGTCATTTCTGTGCCTGAAAGTGGTCAAAATTGAAGATTTTGAGTAAGCAAAACTCTGTAAAAATGGCAATTTTGGTCACTGTGAGGGTTTAAAAAGTGGTTATTCAACATGAGACCCGATCCAAAAGACATTTTGAATCTTTTTTGGTAGAGTCCAAAAAATCCATTTTCTGATGAAAAACGATGACCCCGGACCAGTCGAACGTTGAAAAAATGGTCAATATAGATGAAATTTTAACATTTAATCTTTTGACTTTAAATGACGGTTGGATGTGAATTATTACTTTTTCAACTAAAATAAGTGTGTTTAAAGTCATTTCTGTGCCTGAAATTGGTCAAAATTGAAGATTTTGAGTGAGCAAAACTCTGTAAAAATGGCAATTTTGGTCACTGTGAGGGTTTAAAAAGTGGTTATTCAACATGAGGCCCGATCCAAATGACATTTTGAAACATTTTTGGTAGAGTCCAAAAAAATCAATTTTCTGATGAAAAACGATGACCCCGGACCAGTCGAACGTTGAAAAAATGGTCAATATTGATGAAATTTTAACATTTAATCTTTTGACTTTAAATGAAGGTTGGATGTGAATTATTACTTTTTCAACTAAAATAAGTGTGTTTAAAGTCATTTCTGTGCCTGAAATTGGTCAAAATTGAAGATTCTGAGTAAGCAAAACTCTGTAAAAATGGCAATTTTGGTCACTGTGAGGGTTTAAAAAGTGGTTATTCAACATGAGGCCCGATCCAAATGACATTTTGAATCATTTTTGGTAGAGTCCAAAAAATCAATTTTCTGATGAAAAACGATGACCCCGGACCAGTCGAACGTTGAAAAAATGGTCAATATTGATGAAATTTTTACATTTAATCTTTTGACTTTAAATGACAGTTGGATGTGAATTATTACTTTTTCAACTAAAATAAGTGTGTTTAAAGTCATTTCTGTGCCTGAAAGTGGTCAAAATTGAAGATTTTGAGTAAGCAAAACTCTGTACAAATGGCAATTTTGGTCACTGTGAGGGTTTAAAAAGTGGTTATTCAACATGAGACCCGATCCAAAAGACATTTTGAATCTTTTTTGGTAGAGTCCAAAAAATCCA
This sequence comes from Lissotriton vulgaris, assembly GCF_964263255.1. Taxonomy (NCBI): domain Eukaryota; kingdom Metazoa; phylum Chordata; class Amphibia; order Caudata; family Salamandridae; genus Lissotriton; species Lissotriton vulgaris. Next base: position 146,250 of record NW_028242110.1, on the reverse strand, counting down.
TTTTCTGATGAAAAACGATGACCCCGGACCAGTCGAACGTTGAAAAAATGGTCAATATAGATGAAATTTTAACATTTAATCTTTTGACTTTAAATGACGGTTGGATGTGAATTATTACTTTTTCAACTAAAATAAGTGTGTTTAAAGTCATTTCTGTGCCTGAAATTGGTCAAAATTGAAGATTTTGAGTGAGCAAAACTCTGTAAAAATGGCAATTTGGGTCACTGTGAGGGTTTAAAAAGTGGTTATTCAACATGAGGCCCGATCCAAATGACATTTTGAAACATTTTTGGTAGAGTCCAAAAAAATCAATTTTCTGATGAAAAACGATGACCCCGGACCAGTCGAACGTTGAAAAAATGGTCAATATTGATGAAATTTTAACATTTAATCTTTTGACTTTAAATGAAGGTTGGATGTGAATTATTACTTTTTCAACTAAAATAAGTGTGTTTAAAGTCATTTCTGTGCCTGAAATTGGTCAAAATTGAAGATTTTGAGTAAGCAAAACTCTGTAAAAATGGCAATTTTGGTCACTGTGAGGGTTTAAAAAGTGGTTATTCAACATGAGACCCGATCCAAAAAACATTTTGAATCTTTTTTGGTAGAGTCCAAAAAATCCATTTTCTGATGAAAAACGATGACCCCGGACCAGTCAAACGTTGAAAAAATGGTCAATATTGAAGAAATTTTAACATTTAATCTTTTGACTTTAAATGACGGTTGGATGTGAATTATTACTTTTTCAACTAAAATAAGTGTGTTTAAAGTCATTTCTGTGCCTGAAATTGGTCAAAATTGAAGATTTTGAGTAAGCAAAACTCTGTAAAAATGGCAATTTTGGTCACTGTGAGGGTTTAAAAAGTGGTTATTCAACATGAGGCCCGATCCAAATGACATTTTGAATCATTTTTGGTAGAGTCCAAAAAATCAATTTTCTGATGAAAAACGATGACCCCGGACCAGTCGAACGTTGAAAAAATGGTCAATATTGATGAAATTTTAACATTTAATCTTTTGACTTTAAATGACTGTTGGATGTGAATTATTACTTTTTCAACTAAAATAAGTGTGTTTAAAGTCATTTCTGTGCCTGAAATTGGTCAAAATTGAAGATTCTAAGTAAGCAAAACTCTGTAAAAATGGCAATTTTGGTCACTGTGAGGGTTTAAAAAGTGGTTATTCAACATGAGGCCGGATCCAAATGACATTTTGAATAATTTTTGGTAGAGTCCAAAAAATCAATTTTCTGATGAAAAACGATGACCCCGGACCAGTCGAACGTTGAAAAAATGGTCAATATTGATGAAATTTTAACATTTAATCTTTTGACTTTAAATGACGGTTGGATGTGAATTATTACTTTTTCAACTAAAATAAGTGTGTTTAAAGTCATTTCTGTGCCTGAAACTGGTCAAAATGTAAGATTTTGAGTAAGCAAAACTCTGTAAAAATGGCAATTTTGGTCACTGTGAGGGTTTAAAAAGTGGTTATTGAACATGAGGCCCGATCCAAATGACATTTTGAATCATTTTTGGTAGAGTCCAAAAAATCAATTTTCTGATGAAAAACGATGACCCCGGACCAGTCGAACGTTGAAAAAATGGTCAATATTGATGAAATTTTTACATTTAATCTTTTGACTTTAAATGACAGTTGGATGTGAATTATTACTTTTTCAACTAAAATAAGTGTGTTTAAAGTCATTTCTGTGCCTGAAAGTGGTCAAAATTGAAGATTTTGAGTAAGCAAAACTCTGTACAAATGGCAATTTTGGTCACTGTGAGGGTTTAAAAAGTGGTTATTCAACATGAGACCCGATCCAAAAGACATTTTGAATCTTTTTTGGTAGAGTCCAAAAAATCAATTTTCTGATGAAAAACGATGACCCCGGACCAGTCGAACGTTAAAAAAATGGTCAATATAGATGAAATTTTAACATTTAATCTTTTGACTTTAAATGACGGTTGGATGTGAATTATTACTTTTTCAACTAAAATAAGTGTGTTTAAAGTCATTTCTGTGCCTGAAATTGGTCAAAATTGAAGATTTTGAGTGAGCAAAACTCTGTAAAAATGGCAATTTTGGTCACTGTGAGGGTTTAAAAAGTGGTTATTCAACATGAGGCCCGATCCAAATGACATTTTGAAACATTTTTGGTAGAGTCCAAAAAAATCAATTTTCTGATGAAAAACGATGACCCCGGACCAGTCGAACGTTAAAAAAATGGTCAATATTGATGAAATTTTAACATTTAATCTTTTGACTTTAAATGAAGGTTGGATGTGAATTATTACTTTTTCAACTAAAATAAGTGTGTTTAAAGTCATTTCTGTGCCTGAAATTGGTCAAAATTGAAGATTCTGAGTAAGCAAAACTCTGTAAAAATGGCAATTTTGGTCACTGTGAGGGTTTAAAAAGTGGTTATTCAACATGAGGCCCGATCCAAATGACATTTTGAATCATTTTTGGTAGAGTCCAAAAAATCAATTTTCTGATGAAAAACGATGACCCCGGACCAGTCGAACGTTGAAAAAATGGTCAATTTTGATGAAATTTTAACATTTAATCTTTTGACTTTAAATGACGGTTGGATGTGAATTATTACTTTTTCAACTAAAATAAGTGTGTTTAAAGTCATTTCTGTGCCTGAAATTGGTCAAAATTGAAGATTCGGAGTAAGCAAAACTCTGTAAAAATGGCAATTTTGGTCACTGTGAGGGTTTAAAAAGTGGTTATTCAACATGAGGCCCGATCCAAATGACATTTTGAATCATTTTTGGTAGAGTCCAAAAAATCAATTTTCTGATGAAAAACGATGACCCCGGACCAGTCGAACGTTGAAAAAATGGTCAATATGGATGAAATTTTAACATTTAATCTTTTGACTTTAAATGATGGTTGGATGTGAATTATTACTTTTTCAACTAAAATAAGTGTGTTTAAAGTCATTTCTGTGCCTGAAATTGGTCAAAATTGAAGATTTTGAGTAAGCAAAACTCTGTAAAAATGGCAATTTTGGTCACTGTGAGGGTTTAAAAAGTGGTTATTCAACATGAGGCCCGATCCAAATGACATTTTGAATCATTTTTGGTAGAGTCCAAAAAATCAATTTTCTGATGAAAAACGATGACCCCGGACCAGTCGAACGTTGAAAAAATGGTCAATATTGATGAAATTTTAACATTTAATCTTTTGACTTTAAATGACGGTTGGATGTGAATTATTACTTTTTCAACTAAAATAAGTGTGTTTAAAGTCATTTCTGTGCCTGAAATTGGTCAAAATTGAAGATTTTGAGTAAGCAAAACTCTGTAAAAATGGCAATTTTGGTCACTGTGAGGGTTTAAAAAGTGGTTATTCAACATTAGGCCCGATCCAAATGACATTTTGAATCATTTTTGGTAGAGTCCAAAAAAACAATTTTCTGATGAAAAACGATAACCCCGGACCAGTCGAACGTTGAAAAAATGGTCAATATTGATGAAATTTTAACATTTAATCTTTTGACTTTAAATAACGGTTGGATGTGAATTATTACTTTTTCAACTAAAATAAGTGTGTTTAAAGTCATTTCTGTGCCTGAAATTGGTCAAAATTGAAGATTTTGAGTAAGCAAAACTCTGTAAAAATGGCAATTTTGGTCACTGTGAGGGTTTAAAAAGTGGTTATTCAACATGAGACCCGATCCAAAAAACATTTTGAATCTTTTTTGGTAGAGTCCAAAAAATCAATTTTCTGATGAAAAACGATGACCACGGACCAGTCGAACGTTGAAAAAATGGTCAATATTGATGAAATTTTAACATTTAATCTTTTGACTTTAAATGACGGTTGGATGTGAATTATTACTTTTTCAACTAAAATAAGTGTGTTTAAAGTCATTTCTGTGCCTGAAATTGGTCAAAATTGAAGATTTTGAGTAAGCAAAACTCTGTAAAAATGGCAATTTTGGTCACTGTGAGGGTTTAAAAAGTGGTTATTCAACATGAGGCCCGATCCAAATGACATTTTGAATCATTTTTGGTAGAGTCCAAAAAATCAATTTTCTGATGAAAAACGATGACCCCGGACCAGTCGAACGTTGAAAAAATGGTCAATTTTGATGAAATTTTAACATTTAATCTTTTGACTTTAAATGACGGTTGGATGTGAATTATTACTTTTTCAACTAAAATAAGTGTGTTTAAAGTCATTTCTGTGCCTGAAATTGGTCAAAATTGAAGATTCGGAGTAAGCAAAACTCTGTAAAAATGGCAATTTTGGTCACTGTGAGGGTTTAAAAAGTGGTTATTCAACATGAGGCCCGATCCAAATGACATTTTGAATCATTTTTGGTAGAGTCCAAAAAATCAATTTTCTGATGAAAAACGATGACCCCGGACCAGTCGAACGTTGAAAAAATGGTCAATATTGATGAAATTTTAACATTTAATCTTTTGACTTTAAATGATGGTTGGATGTGAATTATTACTTTTTCAACTAAAATAAGTGTGTTTAAAGTCATTTCTGTGCCTGAAATTGGTCAAAATTGAAGATTTTGAGTAAGCAAAACTCTGTAAAAATGGCAATTTTGGTCACTGTGAGGGTTTAAAAAGTGGTTATTCAACATGAGGCCCGATCCAAATGACATTTTGAATCATTTTTGGTAGAGTCCAAAAAATCAATTTTCTGATGAAAAACGATGACCCCGGACCAGTCGAACGTTGAAAAAATGGTCAATATTGATGAAATTTTAACATTTAATCTTTTGACTTTAAATGACGGTTGGATGTGAATTATTACTTTTTCAACTAAAATAAGTGTGTTTAAAGTCATTTCTGTGCCTGAAATTGGTCAAAATTGAAGATTTTGAGTAAGCAAAACTCTGTAAAAATGGCAATTTTGGTCACTGTGAGGGTTTAAAAAGTGGTTATTCAACATTAGGCCCGATCCAAATGACATTTTGAATCATTTTTGGTAGAGTCCAAAAAAACAATTTTCTGATGAAAAACGATAACCCCGGACCAGTCGAACGTTGAAAAAATGGTCAATATTGATGAAATTTTAACATTTAATCTTTTGACTTTAAATAACGGTTGGATGTGAATTATTACTTTTTCAACTAAAATAAGTGTGTTTAAAGTCATTTCTGTGCCTGAAATTGGTCAAAATTGAAGATTTTGAGTAAGCAAAACTCTGTAAAAATGGCAATTTTGGTCACTGTGAGGGTTTAAAAAGTGGTTATTCAACATGAGACCCGATCCAAAAAACATTTTGAATCTTTTTTGGTAGAGTCCAAAAAATCAATTTTCTGATGAAAAACGATGACCACGGACCAGTCGAACGTTGAAAAAATGGTCAATATTGATGAAATTTTAACATTTAATCTTTTGACTTTAAATGACGGTTGGATGTGAATTATTACTTTTTCAACTAAAATAAGTGTGTTTAAAGTCATTTCTGTGCCTGAAATTGGTCAAAATTGAAGATTTTGAGTAAGCAAAACTCTGTAAAAATGGCAATTTTGGTCACTGTGAGGGTTTAAAAAGTGGTTATTCAACATGAGGCCCGATCCAAATGACATTTTGAATCATTTTTGGTAGAGTCCAAAAAATCAATTTTCTGATGAAAAACGATGACCCCGGACCAGTCGAACGTTGAAAAAATGGTCAATATTGATGAAATTTTAACATTTAATCTTTTGACTTTAAATGACGGTTGGATGTGAATTATTACTTTTTCAACTAAAATAAGTGTGTTTAAAGTCATTTCTGTGCCTGAAATTGGTCAAAATTGAAGATTTTGAGTAAGCAAAACTCTGTAAAAATGGCAATTTTGGTCACTGTGAGGGTTTAAAAAGTGGTTATTCAACATTAGGCCCGATCCAAATGACATTTTGAATCATTTTTGGTAGAGTCCAAAAAAACAATTTTCTGATGAAAAACGATGACCCCGGACCAGTCGAACGTTGAAAAAATGGTCAATATTGATGAAATTTTAACATTTAATCTTTTGACTTTAAATAACGGTTGGATGTGAATTATTACTTTTTCAACTAAAATAAGTGTGTTTAAAGTCATTTCTGTGCCTGAAATTGGTCAAAATTGAAGATTTTGAGTAAGCAAAACTCTGTAAAAATGGCAATTTTGGTCACTGTGAGGGTTTAAAAAGTGGTTATTCAACATGAGACCCGATCCAAAAAACATTTTGAATCTTTTTTGGTAGAGTCCAAAAAATCAATTTTCTGATGAAAAACGATGACCACGGACCAGTCGAACGTTGAAAAAATGGTCAATATTGATGAAATTTTAACATTTAATCTTTTGACTTTAAATGACGGTTGGATGTGAATTATTACTTTTTCAACTAAAATAAGTGTGTTTAAAGTCATTTCTGTGCCTGAAATTGGTCAAAATTGAAGATTTTGAGTAAGCAAAACTCTGTAAAAATGGCAATTTTGGTCACTGTGAGGGTTTAAAAAGTGGTTATTCAACATGAGGCCCGATCCAAATGACATTTTGAATCATTTTTGGTAGAGTCCAAAAAATCAATTTTCTGATGAAAAACGATGACCCCGGACCAGTCGAACGTTGAAAAAATGGTCAATATTGATGAAATTTTAACATTTAATCTTTTGACTTTAAATGACGGTTGGATGTGAATTATTACTTTTTCAACTAAAATAAGTGTGTTTAAAGTCATTTCTGTGCCTGAAATTGGTCAAAATTGAAGATTTTGAGTAAGCAAAACTCTGTAAAAATGGCAATTTTGGTCACTGTGAGGGTTTAAAAAGTGGTTATTCAACATTAGGCCCGATCCAAATGACATTTTGAATCATTTTTGGTAGAGTCCAAAAAAACAATTTTCTGATGAAAAACGATGACCCCGGACCAGTCGAACGTTGAAAAAATGGTCAATATTGATGAAATTTTAACATTTAATCTTTTGACTTTAAATAACGGTTGGATGTGAATTATTACTTTTTCAACTAAAATAAGTGTGTTTAAAGTCATTTCTGTGCCTGAAATTGGTCAAAATTGAAGATTTTGAGTAAGCAAAACTCTGTAAAAATGGCAATTTTGGTCACTGTGAGGGTTTAAAAAGTGGTTATTCAACATGAGACCCGATCCAAAAAACATTTTGAATCTTTTTTGGTAGAGTCCAAAAAATCAATTTTCTGATGAAAAACGATGACCACGGACCAGTCGAACGTTGAAAAAATGGTCAATATTGATGAAATTTTAACATTTAATCTTTTGACTTTAAATGACGGTTGGATGTGAATTATTACTTTTTCAACTAAAATAAGTGTGTTTAAAGTCATTTCTGTGCCTGAAATTGGTCAAAATTGAAGATTTTGAGTAAGCAAAACTCTGTAAAAATGGCAATTTTGGTCACTGTGAGGGTTTAAAAAGTGGTTATTCAACATGAGGCCCGATCCAAATAACATTTTGAATCATTTTTGGTAGAGTCCAAAAAATCAATTTTCTGATGAAAAACGATGACCCCGGACCAGTCGAACGTTGAAAAAATGGTCAATATTGATGAAATTTTAACATTTAATCTTTTGACTTTAAATGACGTTTGGATGTGAATTATTACTTTTTCAACTAAAATAAGTGTGTTTAAAGTCATTTCTGTGCCTGAAATTGGTCAAAATTGAAGATTCTGAGTAAGCAAAACTCTCTAAAAATGGCAATTTTGGTCACTGTGAGGGTTTAAAAAGTGGTTATTCAACATGAGGCCCGATCCAAATGACATTTTGAATCATTTTTGGTAGAGTCCAAAAAATCCATTTTCTGATGAAAAACGATGACCCCGGACCAGTCGAACGTTGAAAAAATGGTCAATATTGATGAAATTTTAACATTTAATCTTTTGACTTTAAATGACGGTTGGATGTGAATTATTACTTTTTCAACTAAAATAAGTGTGTTTAAAGTCATTTCTGTGCCTGAAATTGGTCAAAATTTAAGATTTTGAGTAAGCAAAACTCTGTAAAAATGGCAATTTTGGTCACTGTGAGCGTTTAAAAAGTGGTTATTCAACATGAGGCCCGATCGAAATGACATTTTGAATCATTTTTGGTAGAGTCCAAAAAATCATTTTTCTGATGAAAAACGATGACCCCGGACCAGTCGAACGTTGAAAAAATGGTCAATATTGATGAAATTTTAACATTTAATCTTTTGACTTTAAATGACGGTTGGATGTGAATTATTACTTTTTCAACTAAAATAAGTGTGTTTAAAGTCATTTCTGTGCCTGAAATTGGTCAAAATTGAAGATTCTGAGTAAGCAAAACTCTGTAAAAATGGCAATTTTGGTCACTGTGAGGGTTTAAAAAGTGGTTATTCAACATGAGGCCCGATCCAAATGACATTTTGAATCATTTTTGGTAGAGTCCAAAAAATCCATTTTCTGATGAAAAACGATGACCCCGGACCAGTCGAACGTTGAAAAAATGGTCAATATTGATGAAATTTTAACATTTAATCTTTTGACTTTAAATGACGGTTGGATGTGAATTATTACTTTTTCAACTAAAATAAGTGTGTTTAAAGTCATTTCTGTGCCTGAAATTGGTCAAAATTTAAGATTTTGAGTAAGCAAAACTCTGTAAAAATGGCAATTTTGGTCACTGTGAGCGTTTAAAAAGTGGTTATTCAACATGAGGCCCGATCGAAATGACATTTTGAATCATTTTTGGTAGAGTCCAAAAAATCATTTTTCTGATGAAAAACGATGACCCCGGACCAGTCGAACGTTGAAAAAATGGTCAATATTGATGAAATTTTAACATTTAATCTTTTGACTTTAAATGACGGTTGGATGTGAATTATTACTTTTTCAACTAAAATAAGTGTGTTTAAAGTCATTTCTGTGCCTGAAATTGGTCAAAATTGAAGATTTTGAGTAAGCAAAACTCTGTAAAAATGGCAATTTTGGTCACTGTGAGGGTTTAAAAAGTGGTTATTCAACATGAGGCCCGATCCAAATGACATTTTGAATCATTTTTGGTAGAGTCCAAAAAATCAATTTTCTGATGAAAAACGATGACCCCGGACCAGTCGAACGTTGAAAAAATGGTCAATATTGATGAAATTTTAACATTTAATCTTTTGACTTTAAATGACGGTTGGATGTGAATTATTACTTTTTCAACTAAAATAAGTGTGTTTAAAGTCATTTCTGTGCCTGAAAGTGGTCAAAATTGAAGATTTTGAGTAAGCAAAACTCTGTAAAAATGGCAATTTTGGTCACTGTGAGGGTTTAAAAAGTGGTTATTCAACATGAGACCCGATCCAAAAGACATTTTGAATCTTTTTTGGTAGAGTCCAAAAAATCCATTTTCTGATGAAAAACGATGACCCCGGACCAGTCGAACGTTGAAAAAATGGTCAATATAGATGAAATTTTAACATTTAATCTTTTGACTTTAAATGACGGTTGGATGTGAATTATTACTTTTTCAACTAAAATAAGTGTGTTTAAAGTCATTTCTGTGCCTGAAATTGGTCAAAATTGAAGATTTTGAGTGAGCAAAACTCTGTAAAAATGGCAATTTTGGTCACTGTGAGGGTTTAAAAAGTGGTTATTCAACATGAGGCCCGATCCAAATGACATTTTGAAACATTTTTGGTAGAGTCCAAAAAAATCAATTTTCTGATGAAAAACGATGACCCCGGACCAGTCGAACGTTGAAAAAATGGTCAATATTGATGAAATTTTAACATTTAATCTTTTGACTTTAAATGAAGGTTGGATGTGAATTATTACTTTTTCAACTAAAATAAGTGTGTTTAAAGTCATTTCTGTGCCTGAAATTGGTCAAAATTGAAGATTCTGAGTAAGCAAAACTCTGTAAAAATGGCAATTTTGGTCACTGTGAGGGTTTAAAAAGTGGTTATTCAACATGAGGCCCGATCCAAATGACATTTTGAATCATTTTTGGTAGAGTCCAAAAAATCAATTTTCTGATGAAAAACGATGACCCCGGACCAGTCGAACGTTGAAAAAATGGTCAATATTGATGAAATTTTAACATTTAATCTTTTGACTTTAAATGACGGTTGGATGTGAATTATTACTTTTTCAACTAAAATAAGTGTGTTTAAAGTCATTTCTGTGCCTGAAATTGGTCAAAATTGAAGATTTTGAGTAAGCAAAACTCTGTAAAAATGGCAATTTTGGTCACTGTGAGGGTTTGAAAAGTGGTTATTCAACATGAGGCCCGATCCAAATGACATTTTGAATCATTTTTGGTAGAGTCCAAAAAATCAATTTTCTGATGAAAAACAATGACCCCGGACCAGTCGAACGTTGAAAAAATGGTCAATATTGATGAAATTTTAACATTTAATCTTTTGACTTTAAATGACGGTTGGATGTGAATTATTACTTTTTCAACTAAAATAAGTGTGTTTAAAGTCATTTCTGTGCCTGAAATTGGTCAACATTTAAGATTTTGAGTAAGCAAAACTCTGTAAAAATGGCAATTTCGGTCACTGTGAGGGTTTAAAAAGTGGTTATTCAACATGAGGCCCGATCCAAATGACATTTTGAATCATTTTTGGTAGAGTCCAAAAAATCAATTTTCTGATGAAAAACGATGACCCCGGACCAGTCGAACGTTGAAAAAATGGTCAATATTGATGAAATTTTAACATTTAATCTTTTGACTTTAAATAACGATTGGATGTGAATTATTACTTTTTCAACTAAAATAAGTGTGTTTAAAGTCATTTCTGTGCCTGAAATTGGTCAAAATTGAAGATTTTGAGTAAGCAAAACTCTGTAAAAATGGCAATTTTGGTCACTGTGAGGGTTTAAAAAGTGGTTATTCAACATGAGACCCGATCCAAAAAACATTTTGAATCTTTTTTGGTAGAGTCCAAAAAATCCATTTTCTGATGAAAAACGATGACCCCGGACCAGTCAAACGTTGAAAAAATGGTCAATATTGAAGAAATTTTAACATTTAATCTTTTGACTTTAAATGACGGTTGGATGTGAATTATTACTTTTTCAACTAAAATAAGTGTGTTTAAAGTCATTTCTGTGCCTGAAATTGGTCAAAATTGAAGATTTTGAGTAAGCAAAACTCTGTAAAAATGGCAATTTTGGTCACTGTGAGGGTTTAAAAAGTGGTTATTCAACATGAGGCCCGATCCAAATGACATTTTGAATCATTTTTGGTAGAGTCCAAAAAATCAATTTTCTGATGAAAAACGATGACCCCGGACCAGTCGAACGTTGAAAAAATGGTCAATATTGATGAAATTTTAACATTTAATCTTTTGACTTTAAATGATATGGATGTGAATTATTACTTTTTCAACTAAAATAAGTGTGTTTAAAGTCATTTCTGTGCCTGAAAGTGGTCAAAATTGAAGATTTTGAGTAAGCAAAACTCTGTAAAAATGGCAATTTTGGTCACTGTGAGGGTTTAAAAAGTGGTTATTCAACATGAGACCCGATCCAAAAGACATTTTGAATCTTTTTTGGTAGAGTCCAAAAAATCCATTTTCTGATGAAAAACGATGACCCCGGACCAGTCGAACGTTGAAAAAATGGTCAATATAGATGAAATTTTAACATTTAATCTTTTGACTTTAAATGACGGTTGGATGTGAATTATTACTTTTTCAACTAAAATAAGTGTGTTTAAAGTCATTTCTGTGCCTGAAATTGGTCAAAATTGAAGATTTTGAGTGAGCAAAACTCTGTAAAAATGGCAATTTTGGTCACTGTGAGGGTTTAAAAAGTGGTTATTCAACATGAGGCCCGATCCAAATGACATTTTGAAACATTTTTGGTAGAGTCCAAAAAAATCAATTTTCTGATGAAAAACGATGACCCCGGACCAGTCGAACGTTGAAAAAATGGTCAATATTGATGAAATTTTAACATTTAATCTTTTGACTTTAAATGAAGGTTGGATGTGAATTATTACTTTTTCAACTAAAATAAGTGTGTTTAAAGTCATTTCTGTGCCTGAAATTGGTCAAAATTGAAGATTCTGAGTAAGCAAAACTCTGTAAAAATGGCAATTTTGGTCACTGTGAGGGTTTAAAAAGTGGTTATTCAACATGAGGCCCGATCCAAATGACATTTTGAATCATTTTTGGTAGAGTCCAAAAAATCAATTTTCTGATGAAAAACGATGACCCCGGACCAGTCGAACGTTGAAAAAATGGTCAATATTGATGAAATTTTAACATTTAATCTTTTGACTTTAAATGACGGTTGGATGTGAATTATTACTTTTTCAACTAAAATAAGTGTGTTTAAAGTCATTTCTGTGCCTGAAATTGGTCAAAATTGAAGATTTTGAGTAAGCAAAACTCTGTAAAAATGGCAATTTTGGTCACTGTGAGGGTTTGAAAAGTGGTTATTCAACATGAGGCCCGATCCAAATGACATTTTGAATCATTTTTGGTAGAGTCCAAAAAATCAATTTTCTGATGAAAAACAATGACCCCGGACCAGTCGAACGTTGAAAAAATGGTCAATATTGATGAAATTTTAACATTTAATCTTTTGACTTTAAATGACGGTTGGATGTGAATTATTACTTTTTCAACTAAAATAAGTGTGTTTAAAGTCATTTCTGTGCCTGAAATTGGTCAACATTTAAGATTTTGAGTAAGCAAAACTCTGTAAAAATGGCAATTTCGGTCACTGTGAGGGTTTAAAAAGTGGTTATTCAACATGAGGCCCGATCCAAATGACATTTTGAATCATTTTTGGTAGAGTCCAAAAAATCAATTTTCTGATGAAAAACGATGACCCCGGACCAGTCGAACGTTGAAAAAATGGTCAATATTGATGAAATTTTAACATTTAATCTTTTGACTTTAAATAACGATTGGATGTGAATTATTACTTTTTCAACTAAAATAAGTGTGTTTAAAGTCATTTCTGTGCCTGAAATTGGTCAAAATTGAAGATTTTGAGTAAGCAAAACTCTGTAAAAATGGCAATTTTGGTCACTGTGAGGGTTTAAAAAGTGGTTATTCAACATGAGACCCGATCCAAAAAACATTTTGAATCTTTTTTGGTAGAGTCCAAAAAATCCATTTTCTGATGAAAAACGATGACCCCGGACCAGTCAAACGTTGAAAAAATGGTCAATATTGAAGAAATTTTAACATTTAATCTTTTGACTTTAAATGACGGTTGGATGTGAATTATTACTTTTTCAACTAAAATAAGTGTGTTTAAAGTCATTTCTGTGCCTGAAATTGGTCAAAATTGAAGATTTTGAGTAAGCAAAACTCTGTAAAAATGGCAATTTTGGTCACTGTGAGGGTTTAAAAAGTGGTTATTCAACATGAGGCCCGATCCAAATGACATTTTGAATCATTTTTGGTAGAGTCCAAAAAATCAATTTTCTGATGAAAAACGATGACCCCGGACCAGTCGAACGTTGAAAAAATGGTCAATATTGATGAAATTTTAACATTTAATCTTTTGACTTTAAATGACGGTTGGATGTGAATTATTACTTTTTCAACTAAAATAAGTGTGTTTAAAGTCATTTCTGTGCCTGAAATTGGTCAAAATTGAAGATTCTAAGTAAGCAAAACTCTGTAAAAATGGCAATTTTGGTCACTGTGAGGGTTTAAAAAGTGGTTATTCAACATGAGGCCGGATCCAAATGACATTTTGAATAATTTTTGGTAGAGTCCAAAAAATCAATTTTCTGATGAAAAACGATGACCCCGGACCAGTCGAACGTTGAAAAAATGGTCAATATTGATGAAATTTTAACATTTAATCTTTTGACTTTAAATGACGGTTGGATGTGAATTATTACTTTTTCAACTAAAATAAGTGTGTTTAAAGTCATTTCTGTGCCTGAAATTGGTCAAAATGTAAGATTTTGAGTAAGCAAAACTCTGTAAAAATGGCAATTTTGGTCACTGTGAGGGTTTAAAAAGTGGTTATTGAACATGAGGCCCGATCCAAATGACATTTTGAATCATTTTTGGTAGAGTCCAAAAAATCAATTTTCTGATGAAAAACGATGACCCCGGACCAGTCGAACGTTGAAAAAATGGTCAATATTGATGAAATTTTTACATTTAATCTTTTGACTTTAAATGACAGTTGGATGTGAATTATTACTTTTTCAACTAAAATAAGTGTGTTTAAAGTCATTTCTGTGCCTGAAAGTGGTCAAAATTGAAGATTTTGAGTAAGCAAAACTCTGTACAAATGGCAATTTTGGTCACTGTGAGGGTTTAAAAAGTGGTTATTCAACATGAGACCCGATCCAAAAGACATTTTGAATCTTTTTTGGTAGAGTCCAAAAAATCAATTTTCTGATGAAAAACGATGACCCCGGACCAGTCGAACGTTAAAAAAATGGTCAATATAGATGAAATTTTAACATTTAATCTTTTGACTTTAAATGACGGTTGGATGTGAATTATTACTTTTTCAACTAAAATAAGTGTGTTTAAAGTCATTTCTGTGCCTGAAATTGGTCAAAATTGAAGATTTTGAGTGAGCAAAACTCTGTAAAAATGGCAATTTTGGTCACTGTGAGGGTTTAAAAAGTGGTTATTCAACATGAGGCCCGATCCAAATGACATTTTGAAACATTTTTGGTAGAGTCCAAAAAAATCAATTTTCTGATGAAAAACGATGACCCCGGACCAGTCGAACGTTGAAAAAATGGTCAATATTGATGAAATTTTAACATTTAATCTTTTGACTTTAAATGAAGGTTGGATGTGAATTATTACTTTTTCAACTAAAATAAGTGTGTTTAAAGTCATTTCTGTGCCTGAAATTGGTCAAAATTGAAGATTCTGAGTAAGCAAAACTCTGTAAAAATGGCAATTTTGGTCACTGTGAGGGTTTAAAAAGTGGTTATTCAACATGAGGCCCGATCCAAATGACATTTTGAATCATTTTTGGTAGAGTCCAAAAAATCAATTTTCTGATGAAAAACGATGACCCCGGACCAGTCGAACGTTGAAAAAATGGTCAATTTTGATGAAATTTTAACATTTAATCTTTTGACTTTAAATGACGGTTGGATGTGAATTATTACTTTTTCAACTAAAATAAGTGTGTTTAAAGTCATTTCTGTGCCTGAAATTGGTCAAAATTGAAGATTCTGAGTAAGCAAAACTCTGTAAAAATGGCAATTTTGGTCACTGTGAGGGTTTAAAAAGTGGTTATTCAACATGAGGCCCGATCCAAATGACATTTTGAATCATTTTTGGTAGAGTCCAAAAAATCAATTTTCTGATGAAAAACGATGACCCGGACCAGTCGAACGTTGAAAAAATGGTCAATATTGATGAAATTTTAACATTTAATCTTTTGACTTTAAATGATGGTTGGATGTGAATTATTACTTTTTCAACTAAAATAAGTGTGTTTAAAGTCATTTCTGTGCCTGAAATTGGTCAAAATTGAAGATTTTGAGTGAGCAAAACTCTGTAAAAATGGCAATTTTGGTCACTGTGAGGGTTTAAAAAGTGGTTATTCAACATGAGGCCCGATCCAAATGACATTTTGAATCATTTTTGGTAGAGTCCAAAAAATCAATTTTCTGATGAAAAACGATGACCCCGGACCAGTCGAACGTTGAAAAAATGGTCAATATTGATGAAATTTTAACATTTAATCTTTTGACTTTAAATGACGGTTGGATGTGAATTATTACTTTTTCAACTAAAATAAGTGTGTTTAAAGTCATTTCTGTGCCTGAAATTGGTCAAAATTGAAGATTTTGAGTAAGCAAAACTCTGTAAAAATGGCAATTTTGGTCACTGTGAGGGTTTAAAAAGTGGTTATTCAACATTAGGCCCGATCCAAATGACATTTTGAATCATTTTTGGTAGAGTCCAAAAAAACAATTTTCTGATGAAAAACGATAACCCCGGACCAGTCGAACGTTGAAAAAATGGTCAATATTGATGAAATTTTAACATTTAATCTTTTGACTTTAAATAACGGTTGGATGTGAATTATTACTTTTTCAACTAAAATAAGTGTGTTTAAAGTCATTTCTGTGCCTGAAATTGGTCAAAATTGAAGATTTTGAGTAAGCAAAACTCTGTAAAAATGGCAATTTTGGTCACTGTGAGGGTTTAAAAAGTGGTTATTCAACATGAGACCCGATCCAAAAAACATTTTGAATCTTTTTTGGTAGAGTCCAAAAAATCAATTTTCTGATGAAAAACGATGACCACGGACCAGTCGAACGTTGAAAAAATGGTCAATATTGATGAAATTTTAACATTTAATCTTTTGACTTTAAATGACGGTTGGATGTGAATTATTACTTTTTCAACTAAAATAAGTGTGTTTAAAGTCATTTCTGTGCCTGAAATTGGTCAAAATTGAAGATTTTGAGTAAGCAAAACTCTGTAAAAATGGCAATTTTGGTCACTGTGAGGGTTTAAAAAGTGGTTATTCAACATGAGGCCCGATCCAAATGACATTTTGAATCATTTTTGGTAGAGTCCAAAAAATCAATTTTCTGATGAAAAACGATGACCCCGGACCAGTCGAACGTTGAAAAAATGGTCAATATTGATGAAATTTTAACATTTAATCTTTTGACTTTAAATGACGGTTGGATGTGAATTATTACTTTTTCAACTAAAATAAGTGTGTTTAAAGTCATTTCTGTGCCTGAAATTGGTCAAAATTGAAGATTCTGAGTAAGCAAAACTCTGTAAAAATGGCAATTTTGGTCACTGTGAGGGTTTAAAAAGTGGTTATTCAACATGAGGCCCGATCCAAATGACATTTTTGAATCATTTTTGGTAGAGTCCAAAAAATCCATTTTCTGATGAAAAACGATGACCCCGGACCAGTCGAACGTTGAAAAAATGGTCAATATTGATGAAATTTTAACATTTAATCTTTTGACTTTAAATGACGGTTGGATGTGAATTATTACTTTTTCAACTAAAATAAGTGTGTTTAAAGTCATTTCTGTGCCTGAAATTGGTCAAAATTTAAGATTTTGAGTAAGCAAAACTCTGTAAAAATGGCAATTTTGGTCACTGTGAGCGTTTAAAAAGTGGTTATTCAACATGAGGCCCGATCGAAATGACATTTTGAATCATTTTTGGTAGAGTCCAAAAAATCATTTTTCTGATGAAAAACGATGACCCCGGACCAGTCGAACGTTGAAAAAATGGTCAATATTGATGAAATTTTAACATTTAATCTTTTGACTTTAAATGACGGTTGGATGTGAATTATTACTTTTTCAACTAAAATAAGTGTGTTTAAAGTCATTTCTGTGCCTGAAATTGGTCAAAATTGAAGATTTTGAGTAAGCAAAACTCTGTAAAAATGGCAATTTTGGTCACTGTGAGGGTTTAAAAAGTGGTTATTCAACATGAGGCCCGATCCAAATGACATTTTGAATCATTTTTGGTAGAGTCCAAAAAATCAATTTTCTGATGAAAAACGATGACCCCGGACCAGTCGAACGTTGAAAAAATGGTCAATATTGATGAAATTTTAACATTTAATCTTTTGACTTTAAATGACGGTTGGATGTGAATTATTACTTTTTCAACTAAAATAAGTGTGTTTAAAGTCATTTCTGTGCCTGAAATTGGTCAAAATTGAAGATTTTGAGTAAGCAAAACTCTGTAAAAATGGCAATTTTGGTCACTGTGAGGGTTTAAAAAGTGGTTATTCAACATGAGACCCGATCCAAAAAACATTTTGAATCTTTTTTGGTAGAGTCCAAAAAATCAATTTTCTGATGAAAAACGATGACCCCGGACCAGTCGAACGTTGAAAAAATGGTCAATATTGATGAAATTTTAACATTTAATCTTTTGACTTTAAATGACGGTTGGATGTGAATTATTACTTTTTCAACTAAAATAAGTGTGTTTAAAGTCATTTCTGTGCCTGAAATTGGTCAAAATGTAAGATTTTGAGTAAGCAAAACTCTGTAAAAATGGCAATTTTGGTCACTGTGAGGGTTTAAAAAGTGGTTATTGAACATGAGGCCCGATCCAAATGACATTTTGAATCATTTTTGGTAGAGTCCAAAAAATCAATTTTCTGATGAAAAACGATGACCCCGGACCAGTCGAACGTTGAAAAAATGGTCAATATTGATGAAATTTTAACATTTAATCTTTTGACTTTAAATGACGGTTGGATGTGAATTATTACTTTTTCAACTAAAATAAGTGTGTTTAAAGTCATTTCTGTGCCTGAAATTGGTCAAAATTGAAGATTTTGAGTAAGCAAAACTCTGTAAAAATGGCAATTTTGGTCACTGTGAGGGTTTAAAAAGTGGTTATTCAACATGAGGCCCGATCCAAATGACATTTTGAATCATTTTTGGTAGAGTCCAAAAATCAATTTTCTGATGAAAAACGATGACCCCGGACCAGTCGAACGTTGAAAAAATGGTCAATATTGATGAAATTTTAACATTTAATCTTTTGACTTTAAATGACGGTTGGATGTGAATTATTACTTTTTCAACTAAAATAAGTGTGTTTAAAGTCATTTCTGTGCCTGAAATTGGTCAAAATTGAAGATTTTGAGTAAGCAAAACTCTGTAAAAATGGCAATTTTGGTCACTGTGAGGGTTTAAAAAGTGGTTATTCAACATGAGACCCGATCCAAAAAACATTTTGAATCTTTTTTGGTAGAGTCCAAAAAATCAATTTTCTGATGAAAAACGATGACCCCGGACCAGTCGAACGTTGAAAAAATGGTCAATATTGATGAAATTTTAACATTTAATCTTTTGACTTTAAATGACGGTTGGATGTGAATTATTACTTTTTCAACTAAAATAAGTGTGTTTAAAGTCATTTCTGTGCCTGAAATTGGTCAAAATGTAAGATTTTGAGTAAGCAAAACTCTGTAAAAATGGCAATTTTGGTCACTGTGAGGGTTTAAAAAGTGGTTATTGAACATGAGGCCCGATCCAAATGACATTTTGAATCATTTTTGGTAGAGTCCAAAAAATCAATTTTCTGATGAAAAACGATGACCCCGGACCAGTCGAACGTTGAAAAAATGGTCAATATTGATGAAATTTTTACATTTAATCTTTTGACTTTAAATGACAGTTGGATGTGAATTATTACTTTTTCAACTAAAATAAGTGTGTTTAAAGTCATTTCTGTGCCTGAAAGTGGTCAAAATTGAAGATTTTGAGTAAGCAAAACTCTGTAAAAATGGCAATTTTGGTCACTGTGAGGGTTTAAAAAGTGGTTATTCAACATGAGGCCCGATCCAAATGACATTTTGAATCATTTTTGGTAGAGTCCAAAAAATCCATTTTCTGATGAAAAACGATGACCCCGGACCAGTCGAACGTTGAAAAAATGGTCAATATTGATGAAATTTTAACATTTAATCTTTTGACTTTAAATGACGGTTGGATGTGAATTATTACTTTTTCAACTAAAATAAGTGTGTTTAAAGTCATTTCTGTGCCTGAAATTGGTCAAAATTTAAGATTTTGAGTAAGCAAAACTCTGTAAAAATGGCAATTTTGGTCACTGTGAGCGTTTAAAAAGTGGTTATTCAACATGAGGCCCGATCGAAATGACATTTTGAATCATTTTTGGTAGAGTCCAAAAAATCATTTTTCTGATGAAAAACGATGACCCCGGACCAGTCGAACGTTGAAAAAATGGTCAATATTGATGAAATTTTAACATTTAATCTTTTGACTTTAAATGACGGTTGGATGTGAATTATTACTTTTTCAACTAAAATAAGTGTGTTTAAAGTCATTTCTGTGCCTGAAATTGGTCAAAATTGAAGATTTTGAGTAAGCAAAACTCTGTAAAAATGGCAATTTTGGTCACTGTGAGGGTTTAAAAAGTGGTTATTCAACATGAGGCCCGATCCAAAAAACATTTTGAATCTTTTTTGGTAGAGTCCAAAAAATCAATTTTCTGATGAAAAACGATGACCCCGGACCAGTCGAACGTTCAAAAAATGGTCAATATTGATGAAATTTTAACATTTAATCTTTTGACTTTAAATGACGGTTGGATGTGAATTATTACTTTTTCAACTAAAATAAGTGTGTTTAAAGTCATTTCTGTGCCTGAAATTGGTCAAAATGTAAGATTTTGAGTAAGCAAAACTCTGTAAAAATGGCAATTTTGGTCACTGTGAGGGTTTAAAAAGTGGTTATTGAACATGAGGCCCGATCCAAATGACATTTTGAATCATTTTTGGTAGAGTCCAAAAAATCAATTTTCTGATGAAAAACGATGACCCCGGACCAGTCGAACGTTGAAAAAATGGTCAATATTGATGAAATTTTTACATTTAATCTTTTGACTTTAAATGACAGTTGGATGTGAATTATTACTTTTTCAACTAAAATAAGTGTGTTTAAAGTCATTTCTGTGCCTGAAAGTGGTCAAAATTGAAGATTTTGAGTAAGCAAAACTCTGTAAAAATGGCAATTTTGGTCACTGTGAGGGTTTAAAAAGTGGTTATTCAACATGAGACCCGATCCAAAAGACATTTTGAATCTTTTTTGGTAGAGTCCAAAAAATCCATTTTCTGATGAAAAACGATGACCCCGGACCAGTCGAACGTTGAAAAAATGGTCAATATTGATGAAATTTTAACATTTAATCTTTTGACTTTAAATGACGGTTGGATGTGAATTATTACTTTTTCAACTAAAATAAGTGTGTTTAAAGTCATTTCTGTGCCTGAAATTGGTCAAAATTTAAGATTTTGAGTAAGCAAAACTCTGTAAAAATGGCAATTTTGGTCACTGTGAGGGTTTAAAAAGTGGTTATTCAACATGAGGCCCGATCCAAATGACATTTTGAATCATTTTTGGTAGAGTCCAAAAAATCAATTTTCTGATGAAAAACGATGACCCCGGACCAGTCGAACGTTGAAAAAATGGTCAATATTGATGAAATTTTAACATTTAATCTTTTGACTTTAAATGACGGTTGGATGTGAATTATTACTTTTTCAACTAAAATAAGTGTGTTTAAAGTCATTTCTGTGCCTGAAAGTGGTCAAAATTGAAGATTTTGAGTAAGCAAAACTCTGTAAAAATGGCAATTTTGGTCACTGTGAGGGTTTAAAAAGTGGTTATTCAACATGAGACCCGATCCAAAAGACATTTTGAATCTTTTTTGGTAGAGTCCAAAAAATCCATTTTCTGATGAAAAACGATGACCCCGGACCAGTCGAACGTTGAAAAAATGGTCAATATAGATGAAATTTTAACATTTAATCTTTTGACTTTAAATGACGGTTGGATGTGAATTATTACTTTTTCAACTAAAATAAGTGTGTTTAAAGTCATTTCTGTGCCTGAAATTGGTCAAAATTGAAGATTTTGAGTGAGCAAAACTCTGTAAAAATGGCAATTTTGGTCACTGTGAGGGTTTAAAAAGTGGTTATTCAAC
Source organism: Lissotriton vulgaris (assembly GCF_964263255.1). Taxonomy (NCBI): domain Eukaryota; kingdom Metazoa; phylum Chordata; class Amphibia; order Caudata; family Salamandridae; genus Lissotriton; species Lissotriton vulgaris. Next base: position 124,846 of record NW_028242110.1, on the reverse strand, counting down.
ATGAGGCCCGATCCAAATGACATTTTGAAACATTTTTGGTAGAGTCCAAAAAAATCAATTTTCTGATGAAAAACGATGACCCCGGACCAGTCGAACGTTGAAAAAATGGTCAATATTGATGAAATTTTAACATTTAATCTTTTGACTTTAAATGAAGGTTGGATGTGAATTATTACTTTTTCAACTAAAATAAGTGTGTTTAAAGTCATTTCTGTGCCTGAAATTGGTCAAAATTGAAGATTCTGAGTAAGCAAAACTCTGTAAAAATGGCAATTTTGGTCACTGTGAGGGTTTAAAAAGTGGTTATTCAACATGAGGCCCGATCCAAATGACATTTTGAATCATTTTTGGTAGAGTCCAAAAAATCAATTTTCTGATGAAAAACGATGACCCCGGACCAGTCGAACGTTGAAAAAATGGTCAATATTGATGAAATTTTAACATTTAATCTTTTGACTTTAAATGACGGTTGGATGTGAATTATTACTTTTTCAACTAAAATAAGTGTGTTTAAAGTCATTTCTGTGCCTGAAATTGGTCAAAATTGAAGATTTTGAGTAAGCAAAACTCTGTAAAAATGGCAATTTTGGTCACTGTGAGGGTTTGAAAAGTGGTTATTCAACATGAGGCCCGATCCAAATGACATTTTGAATCATTTTTGGTAGAGTCCAAAAAATCAATTTTCTGATGAAAAACAATGACCCCGGACCAGTCGAACGTTGAAAAAATGGTCAATATTGATGAAATTTTAACATTTAATCTTTTGACTTTAAATAACGATTGGATGTGAATTATTACTTTTTCAACTAAAATAAGTGTGTTTAAAGTCATTTCTGTGCCTGAAATTGGTCAAAATTGAAGATTTTGAGTAAGAAAAACTCTGTAAAAATGGCAATTTTGGTCACTGTGAGGGTTTAAAAAGTGGTTATTCAACATGAGACCCGATCCAAAAAACATTTTGAATCTTTTTTGGTAGAGTCCAAAAAATCCATTTTCTGATGAAAAACGATGACCCCGGACCAGTCAAACGTTGAAAAAATGGTCAATATTGAAGAAATTTTAACATTTAATCTTTTGACTTTAAATGACGGTTGGATGTGAATTATTACTTTTTCAACTAAAATAAGTGTGTTTAAAGTCATTTCTGTGCCTGAAATTGGTCAAAATTGAAGATTTTGAGTAAGCAAAACTCTGTAAAAATGGCAATTTTGGTCACTGTGAGGGTTTAAAAAGTGGTTATTCAACATGAGGCCCGATCCAAATGACATTTTGAATCATTTTTGGTAGAGTCCAAAAAATCAATTTTCTGATGAAAAACGATGACCCCGGACCAGTCGAACGTTGAAAAAATGGTCAATATTGATGAAATTTTAACATTTAATCTTTTGACTTTAAATGACGGTTGGATGTGAATTATTACTTTTTCAACTAAAATAAGTGTGTTTAAAGTCATTTCTGTGCCTGAAATTGGTCAAAATTGAAGATTCTAAGTAAGCAAAACTCTGTAAAAATGGCAATTTTGGTCACTGTGAGGGTTTAAAAAGTGGTTATTCAACATGAGGCCGGATCCAAATGACATTTTGAATAATTTTTGGTAGAGTCCAAAAAATCAATTTTCTGATGAAAAACGATGACCCCGGACCAGTCGAACGTTGAAAAAATGGTCAATATTGATGAAATTTTAACATTTAATCTTTTGACTTTAAATGACGGTTGGATGTGAATTATTACTTTTTCAACTAAAATAAGTGTGTTTAAAGTCATTTCTGTGCCTGAAATTGGTCAAAATGTAAGATTTTGAGTAAGCAAAACTCTGTAAAAATGGCAATTTTGGTCACTGTGAGGGTTTAAAAAGTGGTTATTGAACATGAGGCCCGATCCAAATGACATTTTGAATCATTTTTGGTAGAGTCCAAAAAATCAATTTTCTGATGAAAAACGATGACCCCGGACCAGTCGAACGTTGAAAAAATGGTCAATATTGATGAAATTTTTACATTTAATCTTTTGACTTTAAATGACAGTTGGATGTGAATTATTACTTTTTCAACTAAAATAAGTGTGTTTAAAGTCATTTCTGTGCCTGAAAGTGGTCAAAATTGAAGATTTTGAGTAAGCAAAACTCTGTACAAATGGCAATTTTGGTCACTGTGAGGGTTTAAAAAGTGGTTATTCAACATGAGACCCGATCCAAAAGACATTTTGAATCTTTTTTGGTAGAGTCCAAAAAATCAATTTTCTGATGAAAAACGATGACCCCGGACCAGTCGAACGTTAAAAAAATGGTCAATATAGATGAAATTTTAACATTTAATCTTTTGACTTTAAATGACGGTTGGATGTGAATTATTACTTTTTCAACTAAAATAAGTGTGTTTAAAGTCATTTCTGTGCCTGAAATTGGTCAAAATTGAAGATTTTGAGTGAGCAAAACTCTGTAAAAATGGCAATTTTGGTCACTGTGAGGGTTTAAAAAGTGGTTATTCAACATGAGGCCCGATCCAAATGACATTTTGAAACATTTTTGGTAGAGTCCAAAAAAATCAATTTTCTGATGAAAAACGATGACCCCGGACCAGTCGAACGTTGAAAAAATGGTCAATATTGATGAAATTTTAACATTTAATCTTTTGACTTTAAATGAAGGTTGGATGTGAATTATTACTTTTTCAACTAAAATAAGTGTGTTTAAAGTCATTTCTGTGCCTGAAATTGGTCAAAATTGAAGATTCTGAGTAAGCAAAACTCTGTAAAAATGGCAATTTTGGTCACTGTGAGGGTTTAAAAAGTGGTTATTCAACATGAGGCCCGATCCAAATGACATTTTGAATCATTTTTGGTAGAGTCCAAAAAATCAATTTTCTGATGAAAAACGATGACCCCGGACCAGTCGAACGTTGAAAAAATGGTCAATATTGATGAAATTTTAACATTTAATCTTTTGACTTTAAATGACGGTTGGATGTGAATTATTACTTTTTCAACTAAAATAAGTGTGTTTAAAGTCATTTCTGTGCCTGAAATTGGTCAAAATTGAAGATTCTGAGTAAGCAAAACTCTGTAAAAATGGCAATTTTGGTCACTGTGAGGGTTTAAAAAGTGGTTATTCAACATGAGGCCCGATCCAAATGACATTTTGAATCATTTTTGGTAGAGTCCAAAAAATCAATTTTCTGATGAAAAACGATGACCCCGGACCAGTCGAACGTTGAAAAAATGGTCAATATTGATGAAATTTTAACATTTAATCTTTTGACTTTAAATGATGGTTGGATGTGAATTATTACTTTTTCAACTAAAATAAGTGTGTTTAAAGTCATTTCTGTGCCTGAAATTGGTCAAAATTGAAGATTTTGAGTAAGCAAAACTCTGTAAAAATGGCAATTTTGGTCACTGTGAGGGTTTAAAAAGTGGTTATTCAACATGAGGCCCGATCCAAATGACATTTTGAATCATTTTTGGTAGAGTCCAAAAAATCAATTTTCTGATGAAAAACGATGACCCCGGACCAGTCGAACGTTGAAAAAATGGTCAATATTGATGAAATTTTAACATTTAATCTTTTGACTTTAAATGACGGTTGGATGTGAATTATTACTTTTTCAACTAAAATAAGTGTGTTTAAAGTCATTTCTGTGCCTGAAATTGGTCAAAATTGAAGATTTTGAGTAAGCAAAACTCTGTAAAAATGGCAATTTTGGTCACTGTGAGGGTTTAAAAAGTGGTTATTCAACATGAGGCCCGATCCAAATGACATTTTGAATCATTTTTGGTAGAGTCCAAAAAAACAATTTTCTGATGAAAAACGATGACCCCGGACCAGTCGAACGTTGAAAAAATGGTCAATATTGATGAAATTTTAACATTTAATCTTTTGACTTTAAATAACGGTTGGATGTGAATTATTACTTTTTCAACTAAAATAAGTGTGTTTAAAGTCATTTCTGTGCCTGAAATTGGTCAAAATTGAAGATTTTGAGTAAGCAAAACTCTGTAAAAATGGCAATTTTGGTCACTGTGAGGGTTTAAAAAGTGGTTATTCAACATGAGACCCGATCCAAAAAACATTTTGAATCTTTTTTGGTAGAGTCCAAAAAATCAATTTTCTGATGAAAAACGATGACCACGAACCAGTCGAACGTTGAAAAAATGGTCAATATTGATGAAATTTTAACATTTAATCTTTTGACTTTAAATGACGGTTGGATGTGAATTATTACTTTTTCAACTAAAATAAGTGTGTTTAAAGTCATTTCTGTGCCTGAAATTGGTCAAAATTGAAGATTTTGAGTAAGCAAAACTCTGTAAAAATGGCAATTTTGGTCACTGTGAGGGTTCAAAAAGTGGTTATTCAACATGAGGCCCGATCCAAATGACATTTTGAATCATTTTTGGTAGAGTCCAAAAAATCAATTTTCTGATGAAAAACGATGACCCCGGACCAGTCGAACGTTGAAAAAATGGTCAATATTGATGAAATTTTTACATTTAATCTTTTGACTTTAAATGACAGTTGGATGTGAATTATTACTTTTTCAACTAAAATAAGTGTGTTTAAAGTCATTTCTGTGCCTGAAAGTGGTCAAAATTGAAGATTTTGAGTAAGCAAAACTCTGTAAAAATGGCAATTTTGGTCACTGTGAGGGTTTAAAAAGTGGTTATTGAACATGAGGCCCGATCCAAATGACATTTTGAATCATTTTTGGTAGAGTCCAAAAAATCAATTTTCTGATGAAAAACGATGACCCCGGACCAGTCGAACGTTGAAAAAATGGTCAATATTGATGAAATTTTTACATTTAATCTTTTGACTTTAAATGACAGTTGGATGTGAATTATTACTTTTTCAACTAAAATAAGTGTGTTTAAAGTCATTTCTGTGCCTGAAAGTGGTCAAAATTGAAGATTTTGAGTAAGCAAAACTCTGTAAAAATGGCAATTTTGGTCACTGTGAGGGTTTAAAAAGTGGTTATTCAACATGAGACCCGATCCAAAAGACATTTTGAATCTTTTTTGGTAGAGTCCAAAAAATCCATTTTCTGATGAAAAACGATGACCCCGGACCAGTCGAACGTTGAAAAAATGGTCAATATTGATGAAATTTTAACATTTAATCTTTTGACTTTAAATGACGGTTGGATGTGAATTATTACTTTTTCAACTAAAATAAGTGTGTTTAAAGTCATTTCTGTGCCTGAAATTGGTCAAAATTGAAGATTTTGAGTAAGCAAAACTCTGTAAAAATGGCAATTTTGGTCACTGTGAGGGTTTAAAAAGTGGTTATTCAACATGAGGCCCGATCCAAATGACATTTTGAATCATTTTTGGTAGAGTCCAAAAAATCAATTTTCTGATGAAAAACGATGACCCCGGACCAGTCGAACGTTGAAAAAATGGTCAATATTGATGAAATTTTAACATTTAATCTTTTGACTTTAAATGACGGTTGGATGTGAATTATTACTTTTTCAACTAAAATAAGTGTGTTTAAAGTCATTTCTGTGCCTGAAAGTGGTCAAAATTGAAGATTTTGAGTAAGCAAAACTCTGTAAAAATGGCAATTTTGGTCACTGTGAGGGTTTAAAAAGTGGTTATTCAACATGAGACCCGATCCAAAAGACATTTTGAATCTTTTTTGGTAGAGTCCAAAAAATCCATTTTCTGATGAAAAACGATGACCCCGGACCAGTCGAACGTTGAAAAAATGGTCAATATAGATGAAATTTTAACATTTAATCTTTTGACTTTAAATGACGGTTGGATGTGAATTATTACTTTTTCAACTAAAATAAGTGTGTTTAAAGTCATTTCTGTGCCTGAAATTGGTCAAAATTGAAGATTTTGAGTGAGCAAAACTCTGTAAAAATGGCAATTTTGGTCACTGTGAGGGTTTAAAAAGTGGTTATTCAACATGAGGCCCGATCCAAATGACATTTTGAAACATTTTTGGTAGAGTCCAAAAAAATCAATTTTCTGATGAAAAACGATGACCCCGGACCAGTCGAACGTTGAAAAAATGGTCAATATTGATGAAATTTTAACATTTAATCTTTTGACTTTAAATGAAGGTTGGATGTGAATTATTACTTTTTCAACTAAAATAAGTGTGTTTAAAGTCATTTCTGTGCCTGAAATTGGTCAAAATTGAAGATTCTGAGTAAGCAAAACTCTGTAAAAATGGCAATTTTGGTCACTGTGAGGGTTTAAAAAGTGGTTATTCAACATGAGGCCCGATCCAAATGACATTTTGAATCATTTTTGGTAGAGTCCAAAAAATCAATTTTCTGATGAAAAACGATGACCCCGGACCAGTCGAACGTTGAAAAAATGGTCAATATTGATGAAATTTTAACATTTAATCTTTTGACTTTAAATGACGGTTGGATGTGAATTATTACTTTTTCAACTAAAATAAGTGTGTTTAAAGTCATTTCTGTGCCTGAAATTGGTCAAAATTGAAGATTTTGAGTAAGCAAAACTCTGTAAAAATGGCAATTTTGGTCACTGTGAGGGTTTGAAAAGTGGTTATTCAACATGAGGCCCGATCCAAATGACATTTTGAATCATTTTTGGTAGAGTCCAAAAAATCAATTTTCTGATGAAAAACAATGACCCCGGACCAGTCGAACGTTGAAAAAATGGTCAATATTGATGAAATTTTAACATTTAATCTTTTGACTTTAAATGACGGTTGGATGTGAATTATTACTTTTTCAACTAAAATAAGTGTGTTTAAAGTCATTTCTGTGCCTGAAATTGGTCAACATTTAAGATTTTGAGTAAGCAAAACTCTGTAAAAATGGCAATTTTGGTCACTGTGAGGGTTTAAAAAGTGGTTATTCAACATGAGGCCCGATCCAAATGACATTTTGAATCATTTTTGGTAGAGTCCAAAAAATCAATTTTCTGATGAAAAACGATGACCCCGGACCAGTCGAACGTTGAAAAAATGGTCAATATTGATGAAATTTTAACATTTAATCTTTTGACTTTAAATAACGATTGGATGTGAATTATTACTTTTTCAACTAAAATAAGTGTGTTTAAAGTCATTTCTGTGCCTGAAATTGGTCAAAATTGAAGATTTTGAGTAAGCAAAACTCTGTAAAAATGGCAATTTTGGTCACTGTGAGGGTTTAAAAAGTGGTTATTCAACATGAGACCCGATCCAAAAAACATTTTGAATCTTTTTTGGTAGAGTCCAAAAAATCCATTTTCTGATGAAAAACGATGACCCCGGACCAGTCAAACGTTGAAAAAATGGTCAATATTGAAGAAATTTTAACATTTAATCTTTTGACTTTAAATGACGGTTGGATGTGAATTATTACTTTTTCAACTACAATAAGTGTGTTTAAAGTCATTTCTGTGCCTGAAATTGGTCAAAATTGAAGATTTTGAGTAAGCAAAACTCTGTAAAAATGGCAATTTTGGTCACTGTGAGGGTTTAAAAAGTGGTTATTCAACATGAGGCCCGATCCAAATGACATTTTGAATCATTTTTGGTAGAGTCCAAAAAATCAATTTTCTGATGAAAAACGATGACCCCGGACCAGTCGAACGTTGAAAAAATGGTCAATATTGATGAAATTTTAACATTTAATCTTTTGACTTTAAATGACGGTTGGATGTGAATTATTACTTTTTCAACTAAAATAAGTGTGTTTAAAGTCATTTCTGTGCCTGAAATTGGTCAAAATTGAAGATTCTAAGTAAGCAAAACTCTGTAAAAATGGCAATTTTGGTCACTGTGAGGGTTTAAAAAGTGGTTATTCAACATGAGGCCGGATCCAAATGACATTTTGAATAATTTTTGGTAGAGTCCAAAAAATCAATTTTCTGATGAAAAACGATGACCCCGGACCAGTCGAACGTTGAAAAAATGGTCAATATTGATGAAATTTTAACATTTAATCTTTTGACTTTAAATGACGGTTGGATGTGAATTATTACTTTTTCAACTAAAATAAGTGTGTTTAAAGTCATTTCTGTGCCTGAAAGTGGTCAAAATTGAAGATTTTGAGTAAGCAAAACTCTGTAAAAATGGCAATTTTGGTCACTGTGAGGGTTTAAAAAGTGGTTATTCAACATGAGACCCGATCCAAAAGACATTTTGAATCTTTTTTGGTAGAGTCCAAAAAATCCATTTTCTGATGAAAAACGATGACCCCGGACCAGTCGAACGTTGAAAAAATGGTCAATATAGATGAAATTTTAACATTTAATCTTTTGACTTTAAATGACGGTTGGATGTGAATTATTACTTTTTCAACTAAAATAAGTGTGTTTAAAGTCATTTCTGTGCCTGAAATTGGTCAAAATTGAAGATTTTGAGTGAGCAAAACTCTGTAAAAATGGCAATTTTGGTCACTGTGAGGGTTTAAAAAGTGGTTATTCAACATGAGGCCCGATCCAAATGACATTTTGAAACATTTTTGGTAGAGTCCAAAAAAATCAATTTTCTGATGAAAAACGATGACCCCGGACCAGTCGAACGTTGAAAAAATGGTCAATATTGATGAAATTTTAACATTTAATCTTTTGACTTTAAATGAAGGTTGGATGTGAATTATTACTTTTTCAACTAAAATAAGTGTGTTTAAAGTCATTTCTGTGCCTGAAATTGGTCAAAATTGAAGATTCTGAGTAAGCAAAACTCTGTAAAAATGGCAATTTTGGTCACTGTGAGGGTTTAAAAAGTGGTTATTCAACATGAGGCCCGATCCAAATGACATTTTGAATCATTTTTGGTAGAGTCCAAAAAATCAATTTTCTGATGAAAAACGATGACCCCGGACCAGTCGAACGTTGAAAAAATGGTCAATATTGATGAAATTTTAACATTTAATCTTTTGACTTTAAATGACGGTTGGATGTGAATTATTACTTTTTCAACTAAAATAAGTGTGTTTAAAGTCATTTCTGTGCCTGAAATTGGTCAAAATTGAAGATTTTGAGTAAGCAAAACTCTGTAAAAATGGCAATTTTGGTCACTGTGAGGGTTTGAAAAGTGGTTATTCAACATGAGGCCCGATCCAAATGACATTTTGAATCATTTTTGGTAGAGTCCAAAAAATCAATTTTCTGATGAAAAACAATGACCCCGGACCAGTCGAACGTTGAAAAAATGGTCAATATTGATGAAATTTTAACATTTAATCTTTTGACTTTAAATGACGGTTGGATGTGAATTATTACTTTTTCAACTAAAATAAGTGTGTTTAAAGTCATTTCTGTGCCTGAAATTGGTCAACATTTAAGATTTTGAGTAAGCAAAACTCTGTAAAAATGGCAATTTTGGTCACTGTGAGGGTTTAAAAAGTGGTTATTCAACATGAGGCCCGATCCAAATGACATTTTGAATCATTTTTGGTAGAGTCCAAAAAATCAATTTTCTGATGAAAAACGATGACCCCGGACCAGTCGAACGTTGAAAAAATGGTCAATATTGATGAAATTTTAACATTTAATCTTTTGACTTTAAATAACGATTGGATGTGAATTATTACTTTTTCAACTAAAATAAGTGTGTTTAAAGTCATTTCTGTGCCTGAAATTGGTCAAAATTGAAGATTTTGAGTAAGCAAAACTCTGTAAAAATGGCAATTTTGGTCACTGTGAGGGTTTAAAAAGTGGTTATTCAACATGAGACCCGATCCAAAAAACATTTTGAATCTTTTTTGGTAGAGTCCAAAAAATCCATTTTCTGATGAAAAACGATGACCCCGGACCAGTCAAACGTTGAAAAAATGGTCAATATTGAAGAAATTTTAACATTTAATCTTTTGACTTTAAATGACGGTTGGATGTGAATTATTACTTTTTCAACTACAATAAGTGTGTTTAAAGTCATTTCTGTGCCTGAAATTGGTCAAAATTGAAGATTTTGAGTAAGCAAAACTCTGTAAAAATGGCAATTTTGGTCACTGTGAGGGTTTAAAAAGTGGTTATTCAACATGAGGCCCGATCCAAATGACATTTTGAATCATTTTTGGTAGAGTCCAAAAAATCAATTTTCTGATGAAAAACGATGACCCCGGACCAGTCGAACGTTGAAAAAATGGTCAATATTGATGAAATTTTAACATTTAATCTTTTGACTTTAAATGACGGTTGGATGTGAATTATTACTTTTTCAACTAAAATAAGTGTGTTTAAAGTCATTTCTGTGCCTGAAATTGGTCAAAATTGAAGATTCTAAGTAAGCAAAACTCTGTAAAAATGGCAATTTTGGTCACTGTGAGGGTTTAAAAAGTGGTTATTCAACATGAGGCCGGATCCAAATGACATTTTGAATAATTTTTGGTAGAGTCCAAAAAATCAATTTTCTGATGAAAAACGATGACCCCGGACCAGTCGAACGTTGAAAAAATGGTCAATATTGATGAAATTTTAACATTTAATCTTTTGACTTTAAATGACGGTTGGATGTGAATTATTACTTTTTCAACTAAAATAAGTGTGTTTAAAGTCATTTCTGTGCCTGAAATTGGTCAAAATGTAAGATTTTGAGTAAGCAAAACTCTGTAAAAATGGCAATTTTGGTCACTGTGAGGGTTTAAAAAGTGGTTATTGAACATGAGGCCCGATCCAAATGACATTTTGAATCATTTTTGGTAGAGTCCAAAAAATCAATTTTCTGATGAAAAACGATGACCCCGGACCAGTCGAACGTTGAAAAAATGGTCAATATTGATGAAATTTTAACATTTAATCTTTTGACTTTAAATGACGGTTGGATGTGAATTATTACTTTTTCAACTAAAATAAGTGTGTTTAAAGTCATTTCTGTGCCTGAAATTGGTCAAAATTGAAGATTCTAAGTAAGCAAAACTCTGTAAAAATGGCAATTTTGGTCACTGTGAGGGTTTAAAAAGTGGTTATTCAACATGAGGCCGGATCCAAATGACATTTTGAATAATTTTTGGTAGAGTCCAAAAAATCAATTTTCTGATGAAAAACGATGACCCCGGACCAGTCGAACGTTGAAAAAATGGTCAATATTGATGAAATTTTAACATTTAATCTTTTGACTTTAAATGACGGTTGGATGTGAATTATTACTTTTTCAACTAAAATAAGTGTGTTTAAAGTCATTTCTGTGCCTGAAAGTGGTCAAAATTGAAGATTTTGAGTAAGCAAAACTCTGTAAAAATGGCAATTTTGGTCACTGTGAGGGTTTAAAAAGTGGTTATTCAACATGAGACCCGATCCAAAAGACATTTTGAATCTTTTTTGGTAGAGTCCAAAAAATCCATTTTCTGATGAAAAACGATGACCCCGGACCAGTCGAACGTTGAAAAAATGGTCAATATAGATGAAATTTTAACATTTAATCTTTTGACTTTAAATGACGGTTGGATGTGAATTATTACTTTTTCAACTAAAATAAGTGTGTTTAAAGTCATTTCTGTGCCTGAAATTGGTCAAAATTGAAGATTTTGAGTGAGCAAAACTCTGTAAAAATGGCAATTTTGGTCACTGTGAGGGTTTAAAAAGTGGTTATTCAACATGAGGCCCGATCCAAATGACATTTTGAAACATTTTTGGTAGAGTCCAAAAAAATCAATTTTCTGATGAAAAACGATGACCCCGGACCAGTCGAACGTTGAAAAAATGGTCAATATTGATGAAATTTTAACATTTAATCTTTTGACTTTAAATGAAGGTTGGATGTGAATTATTACTTTTTCAACTAAAATAAGTGTGTTTAAAGTCATTTCTGTGCCTGAAATTGGTCAAAATTGAAGATTCTGAGTAAGCAAAACTCTGTAAAAATGGCAATTTTGGTCACTGTGAGGGTTTAAAAAGTGGTTATTCAACATGAGGCCCGATCCAAATGACATTTTGAATCATTTTTGGTAGAGTCCAAAAAATCAATTTTCTGATGAAAAACGATGACCCCGGACCAGTCGAACGTTGAAAAAATGGTCAATATTGATGAAATTTTAACATTTAATCTTTTGACTTTAAATGACGGTTGGATGTGAATTATTACTTTTTCAACTAAAATAAGTGTGTTTAAAGTCATTTCTGTGCCTGAAATTGGTCAAAATTGAAGATTTTGAGTAAGCAAAACTCTGTAAAAATGGCAATTTTGGTCACTGTGAGGGTTTGAAAAGTGGTTATTCAACATGAGGCCCGATCCAAATGACATTTTGAATCATTTTTGGTAGAGTCCAAAAAATCAATTTTCTGATGAAAAACAATGACCCCGGACCAGTCGAACGTTGAAAAAATGGTCAATATTGATGAAATTTTAACATTTAATCTTTTGACTTTAAATGACGGTTGGATGTGAATTATTACTTTTTCAACTAAAATAAGTGTGTTTAAAGTCATTTCTGTGCCTGAAATTGGTCAACATTTAAGATTTTGAGTAAGCAAAACTCTGTAAAAATGGCAATTTTGGTCACTGTGAGGGTTTAAAAAGTGGTTATTCAACATGAGGCCCGATCCAAATGACATTTTGAATCATTTTTGGTAGAGTCCAAAAAATCAATTTTCTGATGAAAAACGATGACCCCGGACCAGTCGAACGTTGAAAAAATGGTCAATATTGATGAAATTTTAACATTTAATCTTTTGACTTTAAATAACGATTGGATGTGAATTATTACTTTTTCAACTAAAATAAGTGTGTTTAAAGTCATTTCTGTGCCTGAAATTGGTCAAAATTGAAGATTTTGAGTAAGCAAAACTCTGTAAAAATGGCAATTTTGGTCACTGTGAGGGTTTAAAAAGTGGTTATTCAACATGAGACCCGATCCAAAAAACATTTTGAATCTTTTTTGGTAGAGTCCAAAAAATCCATTTTCTGATGAAAAACGATGACCCCGGACCAGTCAAACGTTGAAAAAATGGTCAATATTGAAGAAATTTTAACATTTAATCTTTTGACTTTAAATGACGGTTGGATGTGAATTATTACTTTTTCAACTACAATAAGTGTGTTTAAAGTCATTTCTGTGCCTGAAATTGGTCAAAATTGAAGATTTTGAGTAAGCAAAACTCTGTAAAAATGGCAATTTTGGTCACTGTGAGGGTTTAAAAAGTGGTTATTCAACATGAGGCCCGATCCAAATGACATTTTGAATCATTTTTGGTAGAGTCCAAAAAATCAATTTTCTGATGAAAAACGATGACCCCGGACCAGTCGAACGTTGAAAAAATGGTCAATATTGATGAAATTTTAACATTTAATCTTTTGACTTTAAATGACGGTTGGATGTGAATTATTACTTTTTCAACTAAAATAAGTGTGTTTAAAGTCATTTCTGTGCCTGAAATTGGTCAAAATTGAAGATTCTAAGTAAGCAAAACTCTGTAAAAATGGCAATTTTGGTCACTGTGAGGGTTTAAAAAGTGGTTATTCAACATGAGGCCGGATCCAAATGACATTTTGAATAATTTTTGGTAGAGTCCAAAAAATCAATTTTCTGATGAAAAACGATGACCCCGGACCAGTCGAACGTTGAAAAAATGGTCAATATTGATGAAATTTTAACATTTAATCTTTTGACTTTAAATGACGGTTGGATGTGAATTATTACTTTTTCAACTAAAATAAGTGTGTTTAAAGTCATTTCTGTGCCTGAAATTGGTCAAAATGTAAGATTTTGAGTAAGCAAAACTCTGTAAAAATGGCAATTTTGGTCACTGTGAGGGTTTAAAAAGTGGTTATTGAACATGAGGCCCGATCCAAATGACATTTTGAATCATTTTTGGTAGAGTCCAAAAAATCAATTTTCTGATGAAAAACGATGACCCCGGACCAGTCGAACGTTGAAAAAATGGTCAATATTGATGAAATTTTTACATTTAATCTTTTGACTTTAAATGACAGTTGGATGTGAATTATTACTTTTTCAACTAAAATAAGTGTGTTTAAAGTCATTTCTGTGCCTGAAAGTGGTCAAAATTGAAGATTTTGAGTAAGCAAAACTCTGTACAAATGGCAATTTTGGTCACTGTGAGGGTTTAAAAAGTGGTTATTCAACATGAGACCCGATCCAAAAGACATTTTGAATCTTTTTTGGTAGAGTCCAAAAAATCAATTTTCTGATGAAAAACGATGACCCCGGACCAGTCGAACGTTAAAAAAATGGTCAATATAGATGAAATTTTAACATTTAATCTTTTGACTTTAAATGACGGTTGGATGTGAATTATTACTTTTTCAACTAAAATAAGTGTGTTTAAAGTCATTTCTGTGCCTGAAATTGGTCAAAATTGAAGATTTTGAGTGAGCAAAACTCTGTAAAAATGGCAATTTTGGTCACTGTGAGGGTTTAAAAAGTGGTTATTCAACATGAGGCCCGATCCAAATGACATTTTGAAACATTTTTGGTAGAGTCCAAAAAAATCAATTTTCTGATGAAAAACGATGACCCCGGACCAGTCGAACGTTGAAAAAATGGTCAATATTGATGAAATTTTAACATTTAATCTTTTGACTTTAAATGAAGGTTGGATGTGAATTATTACTTTTTCAACTAAAATAAGTGTGTTTAAAGTCATTTCTGTGCCTGAAATTGGTCAAAATTGAAGATTCTGAGTAAGCAAAACTCTGTAAAAATGGCAATTTTGGTCACTGTGAGGGTTTAAAAAGTGGTTATTCAACATGAGGCCCGATCCAAATGACATTTTGAATCATTTTTGGTAGAGTCCAAAAAATCAATTTTCTGATGAAAAACGATGACCCCGGACCAGTCGAACGTTGAAAAAATGGTCAATATTGATGAAATTTTAACATTTAATCTTTTGACTTTAAATGACGGTTGGATGTGAATTATTACTTTTTCAACTAAAATAAGTGTGTTTAAAGTCATTTCTGTGCCTGAAATTGGTCAAAATTGAAGATTCTGAGTAAGCAAAACTCTGTAAAAATGGCAATTTTGGTCACTGTGAGGGTTTAAAAAGTGGTTATTCAACATGAGGCCCGATCCAAATGACATTTTGAATCATTTTTGGTAGAGTCCAAAAAATCAATTTTCTGATGAAAAACGATGACCCCGGACCAGTCGAACGTTGAAAAAATGGTCAATATTGATGAAATTTTAACATTTAATCTTTTGACTTTAAATGATGGTTGGATGTGAATTATTACTTTTTCAACTAAAATAAGTGTGTTTAAAGTCATTTCTGTGCCTGAAATTGGTCAAAATTGAAGATTTTGAGTAAGCAAAACTCTGTAAAAATGGCAATTTTGGTCACTGTGAGGGTTTAAAAAGTGGTTATTCAACATGAGGCCCGATCCAAATGACATTTTGAATCATTTTTGGTAGAGTCCAAAAAATCAATTTTCTGATGAAAAACGATGACCCCGGACCAGTCGAACGTTGAAAAAATGGTCAATATTGATGAAATTTTAACATTTAATCTTTTGACTTTAAATGACGGTTGGATGTGAATTATTACTTTTTCAACTAAAATAAGTGTGTTTAAAGTCATTTCTGTGCCTGAAATTGGTCAAAATTGAAGATTTTGAGTAAGCAAAACTCTGTAAAAATGGCAATTTTGGTCACTGTGAGGGTTTAAAAAGTGGTTATTCAACATGAGGCCCGATCCAAATGACATTTTGAATCATTTTTGGTAGAGTCCAAAAAAACAATTTTCTGATGAAAAACGATGACCCCGGACCAGTCGAACGTTGAAAAAATGGTCAATATTGATGAAATTTTAACATTTAATCTTTTGACTTTAAATAACGGTTGGATGTGAATTATTACTTTTTCAACTAAAATAAGTGTGTTTAAAGTCATTTCTGTGCCTGAAATTGGTCAAAATTGAAGATTTTGAGTAAGCAAAACTCTGTAAAAATGGCAATTTTGGTCACTGTGAGGGTTTAAAAAGTGGTTATTCAACATGAGACCCGATCCAAAAAACATTTTGAATCTTTTTTGGTAGAGTCCAAAAAATCAATTTTCTGATGAAAAACGATGACCACGAACCAGTCGAACGTTGAAAAAATGGTCAATATTGATGAAATTTTAACATTTAATCTTTTGACTTTAAATGACGGTTGGATGTGAATTATTACTTTTTCAACTAAAATAAGTGTGTTTAAAGTCATTTCTGTGCCTGAAATTGGTCAAAATTGAAGATTTTGAGTAAGCAAAACTCTGTAAAAATGGCAATTTTGGTCACTGTGAGGGTTCAAAAAGTGGTTATTCAACATGAGGCCCGATCCAAATGACATTTTGAATCATTTTTGGTAGAGTCCAAAAAATCAATTTTCTGATGAAAAACGATGACCCCGGACCAGTCGAACGTTGAAAAAATGGTCAATATTGATGAAATTTTTACATTTAATCTTTTGACTTTAAATGACAGTTGGATGTGAATTATTACTTTTTCAACTAAAATAAGTGTGTTTAAAGTCATTTCTGTGCCTGAAAGTGGTCAAAATTGAAGATTTTGAGTAAGCAAAACTCTGTAAAAATGGCAATTTTGGTCACTGTGAGGGTTTAAAAAGTGGTTATTCAACATGAGACCCGATCCAAAAGACATTTTGAATCTTTTTTGGTAGAGTCCAAAAAATCAATTTTCTGATGAAAAACGATGACCCCGGACCAGTCGAACGTTAAAAAAATGGTCAATATAGATGAAATTTTAACATTTAATCTTTTGACTTTAAATGACGGTTGGATGTGAATTATTACTTTTTCAACTAAAATAAGTGTGTTTAAAGTCATTTCTGTGCCTGAAATTGGTCAAAATTGAAGATTTTGAGTGAGCAAAACTCTGTAAAAATGGCAATTTTGGTCACTGTGAGGGTTTAAAAAGTGGTTATTCAACATGAGGCCCGATCCAAATGACATTTTGAAACATTTTTGGTAGAGTCCAAAAAAATCAATTTTCTGATGAAAAACGATGACCCCGGACCAGTCGAACGTTGAAAAAATGGTCAATATTGATGAAATTTTAACATTTAATCTTTTGACTTTAAATGAAGGTTGGATGTGAATTATTACTTTTTCAACTAAAATAAGTGTGTTTAAAGTCATTTCTGTGCCTGAAATTGGTCAAAATTGAAGATTTTGAGTGAGCAAAACTCTGTAAAAATGGCAATTTTGGTCACTGTGAGGGTTTAAAAAGTGGTTATTCAACATGAGGCCCGATCCAAATGACATTTTGAAACATTTTTGGTAGAGTCCAAAAAAATCAATTTTCTGATGAAAAACGATGACCCCGGACCAGTCGAACGTTGAAAAAATGGTCAATATTGATGAAATTTTAACATTTAATCTTTTGACTTTAAATGACGGTTGGATGTGAATTATTACTTTTTCAACTAAAATAAGTGTGTTTAAAGTCATTTCTGTGCCTGAAATTGGTCAAAATTGAAGATTTTGAGTAAGCAAAACTCTGTAAAAATGGCAATTTTGGTCACTGTGAGGGTTTAAAAGTGGTTATTCAACATGAGGCCCGATCCAAATGACATTTTGAATCATTTTTGGTAGAGTCCAAAAAATCAATTTTCTGATGAAAAACGATGACCCCGGACCAGTCGAACGTTGAAAAAATGGTCAATATTGATGAAATTTTAACATTTAATCTTTTGACTTTAAATGACGGTTGGATGTGAATTATTACTTTTTCAACTAAAATAAGTGTGTTTAAAGTCATTTCTGTGCCTGAAATTGGTCAAAATTTAAGATTTTGAGTAAGCAAAACTCTGTAAAAATGGCAATTTTGGTCACTGTGAGGGTTTAAAAAGTGGTTATTCAACATGAGGCCCGATCCAAATGACATTTTGAATCATTTTTGGTAGAGTCCAAAAAAACAATTTTCTGATGAAAAACGATGACCCCGGACCAGTCGAACGTTGAAAAAATGGTCAATATTGATGAAATTTTAACATTTAATCTTTTGACTTTAAATAACGGTTGGATGTGAATTATTACTTTTTTAACTAAAATAAGTGTGTTTAAAGTCATTTCTGTGCCTGAAATTGGTCAAAATTGAAGATTTTGAGTAAGCAAAACTCTGTAAAAATGGCAATTTTGGTCACTGTGAGGGTTTAAAAAGTGGTTATTCAACATGAGACCCGATCCAAAAAACATTTTGAATCTTTTTTGGTAGAGTCCAAAAAATCAATTTTCTGATGAAAAACGATGACCACGGACCAGTCGAACGTTGAAAAAATGGTCAATATTGATGAAATTTTAACATTTAATCTTTTGACTTTAAATGACGGTTGGATGTGAATTATTACTTTTTCAAATAAAATAAGTGTGTTTAAAGTCATTTCTGTGCCTGAAATTGGTCAAAATTGAAGATTTTGAGTAAGCAAAACTCTGTAAAAATGGCAATTTTGGTCACTGTGAGGGTTTAAAAAGTGGTTATTCAACATGAGGCCCGATCCAAATGACATTTTGAATCATTTTTGGTAGAGTCCAAAAAATCAATTTTCTGATGAAAAACGATGACCCCGGACCAGTCGAACGTTGAAAAAATGGTCAATATTGATGACATTTTAACATTTAATCTTTTGACTTTAAATGACGGTTGGATGTGAATTATTACTTTTTCAACTAAAATAAGTGTGTTTAAAGTCATTTCTGTGCCTGAAATTGGTCAAAATTGAAGATTCTGAGTAAGCAAAACTCTGTAAAAATGGCAATTTTGGTCACTGTGAGGGTTTAAAAAGTGGTTATTCAACATGAGGCCCGATCCAAATGACATTTTGAATCATTTTTGGTAGAGTCCAAAAAATCCATTTTCTGATGAAAAACGATGACCCCGGACCAGTCGAACGTTGAAAAAATGGTCAATATTGATGAAATTTTAACATTTAATCTTTTGACTTTAAATGATGGTTGGATGTGAATTATTACTTTTTCAACTAAAATAAGTGTGTTTAAAGTCATTTCTGTGCCTGAAATTGGTCAAAATTGAAGATTTTGAGTAAGCAAAACTCTGTAAAAATGGCAATTTTGGTCACTGTGAGGGTTTAAAAAGTGGTTATTCAACATGAGGCCCGATCCAAATGACATTTTGAATCATTTTTGGTAGAGTCCAAAAAATCAATTTTCTGATGAAAAACGATGACCCCGGACCAGTCGAACGTTGAAAAAATGGTCAATATTGATGAAATTTTAACATTTAATCTTTTGACTTTAAATGACGGTTGGATGTGAATTATTACTTTTTCAACTAAAATAAGTGTGTTTAAAGTCATTTCTGTGCCTGAAATTGGTCAAAATTGAAGATTTTGAGTAAGCAAAACTCTGTAAAAATGGCAATTTTGGTCACTGTGAGGGTTTAAAAAGTGGTTATTCAACATGAGGCCCGATCCAAATGACATTTTGAATCATTTTTGGTAGAGTCCAAAAAAACAATTTTCTGATGAAAAACGATGACCCCGGACCAGTCGAACGTTGAAAAAATGGTCAATATTGATGAAATTTTAACATTTAATCTTTTGACTTTAAATAACGGTTGGATGTGAATTATTACTTTTTCAACTAAAATAAGTGTGTTTAAAGTCA
The DNA here is from genome assembly GCF_964263255.1 of Lissotriton vulgaris. Classification (NCBI taxonomy): domain Eukaryota; kingdom Metazoa; phylum Chordata; class Amphibia; order Caudata; family Salamandridae; genus Lissotriton; species Lissotriton vulgaris. The sequence goes on along the minus strand of NW_028242110.1, from coordinate 105,350 downwards.
TTTCTGTGCCTGAAATTGGTCAAAATTGAAGATTTTGAGTAAGCAAAACTCTGTAAAAATGGCAATTTTGGTCACTGTGAGGGTTTAAAAAGTGGTTATTCAACATGAGACCCGATCCAAAAAACATTTTGAATCTTTTTTGGTAGAGTCCAAAAAATCAATTTTCTGATGAAAAACGATGACCACGAACCAGTCGAACGTTGAAAAAATGGTCAATATTGATGAAATTTTAACATTTAATCTTTTGACTTTAAATGACGGTTGGATGTGAATTATTACTTTTTCAACTAAAATAAGTGTGTTTAAAGTCATTTCTGTGCCTGAAATTGGTCAAAATTGAAGATTTTGAGTAAGCAAAACTCTGTAAAAATGGCAATTTTGGTCACTGTGAGGGTTCAAAAAGTGGTTATTCAACATGAGGCCCGATCCAAATGACATTTTGAATCATTTTTGGTAGAGTCCAAAAAATCAATTTTCTGATGAAAAACGATGACCCCGGACCAGTCGAACGTTGAAAAAATGGTCAATATTGATGAAATTTTTACATTTAATCTTTTGACTTTAAATGACAGTTGGATGTGAATTATTACTTTTTCAACTAAAATAAGTGTGTTTAAAGTCATTTCTGTGCCTGAAATTGGTCAAAATTGAAGATTTTGAGTAAGCAAAACTCTGTAAAAATGGCAATTTTGGTCACTGTGAGGGTTTAAAAAGTGGTTATTCAACATGAGGCCCGATCCAAAAAACATTTTGAATCTTTTTTGGTAGAGTCCAAAAAATCAATTTTCTGATGAAAAACGATGACCCCGGACCAGTCGAACGTTCAAAAAATGGTCAATATTGATGAAATTTTAACATTTAATCTTTTGACTTTAAATGACGGTTGGATGTGAATTATTACTTTTTCAACTAAAATAAGTGTGTTTAAAGTCATTTCTGTGCCTGAAATTGGTCAAAATGTAAGATTTTGAGTAAGCAAAACTCTGTAAAAATGGCAATTTTGGTCACTGTGAGGGTTTAAAAAGTGGTTATTGAACATGAGGCCCGATCCAAATGACATTTTGAATCATTTTTGGTAGAGTCCAAAAAATCAATTTTCTGATGAAAAACGATGACCCCGGACCAGTCGAACGTTGAAAAAATGGTCAATATTGATGAAATTTTTACATTTAATCTTTTGACTTTAAATGACAGTTGGATGTGAATTATTACTTTTTCAACTAAAATAAGTGTGTTTAAAGTCATTTCTGTGCCTGAAAGTGGTCAAAATTGAAGATTTTGAGTAAGCAAAACTCTGTAAAAATGGCAATTTTGGTCACTGTGAGGGTTTAAAAAGTGGTTATTCAACATGAGACCCGATCCAAAAGACATTTTGAATCTTTTTTGGTAGAGTCCAAAAAATCCATTTTCTGATGAAAAACGATGACCCCGGACCAGTCGAACGTTGAAAAAATGGTCAATATTGATGAAATTTTAACATTTAATCTTTTGACTTTAAATGACGGTTGGATGTGAATTATTACTTTTTCAACTAAAATAAGTGTGTTTAAAGTCATTTCTGTGCCTGAAATTGGTCAAAATTTAAGATTTTGAGTAAGCAAAACTCTGTAAAAATGGCAATTTTGGTCACTGTGAGGGTTTAAAAAGTGGTTATTCAACATGAGGCCCGATCCAAATGACATTTTGAATCATTTTTGGTAGAGTCCAAAAAATCAATTTTCTGATGAAAAACGATGACCCCGGACCAGTCGAACGTTGAAAAAATGGTCAATATTGATGAAATTTTAACATTTAATCTTTTGACTTTAAATGACGGTTGGATGTGAATTATTACTTTTTCAACTAAAATAAGTGTGTTTAAAGTCATTTCTGTGCCTGAAAGTGGTCAAAATTGAAGATTTTGAGTAAGCAAAACTCTGTAAAAATGGCAATTTTGGTCACTGTGAGGGTTTAAAAAGTGGTTATTCAACATGAGACCCGATCCAAAAGACATTTTGAATCTTTTTTGGTAGAGTCCAAAAAATCCATTTTCTGATGAAAAACGATGACCCCGGACCAGTCGAACGTTGAAAAAATGGTCAATATAGATGAAATTTTAACATTTAATCTTTTGACTTTAAATGACGGTTGGATGTGAATTATTACTTTTTCAACTAAAATAAGTGTGTTTAAAGTCATTTCTGTGCCTGAAATTGGTCAAAATTGAAGATTTTGAGTGAGCAAAACTCTGTAAAAATGGCAATTTTGGTCACTGTGAGGGTTTAAAAAGTGGTTATTCAACATGAGGCCCGATCCAAATGACATTTTGAAACATTTTTGGTAGAGTCCAAAAAAATCAATTTTCTGATGAAAAACGATGACCCCGGACCAGTCGAACGTTGAAAAAATGGTCAATATTGATGAAATTTTAACATTTAATCTTTTGACTTTAAATGAAGGTTGGATGTGAATTATTACTTTTTCAACTAAAATAAGTGTGTTTAAAGTCATTTCTGTGCCTGAAATTGGTCAAAATTGAAGATTCTGAGTAAGCAAAACTCTGTAAAAATGGCAATTTTGGTCACTGTGAGGGTTTAAAAAGTGGTTATTCAACATGAGGCCCGATCCAAATGACATTTTGAATCATTTTTGGTAGAGTCCAAAAAATCAATTTTCTGATGAAAAACGATGACCCCGGACCAGTCGAACGTTGAAAAAATGGTCAATATTGATGAAATTTTAACATTTAATCTTTTGACTTTAAATGACGGTTGGATGTGAATTATTACTTTTTCAACTAAAATAAGTGTGTTTAAAGTCATTTCTGTGCCTGAAATTGGTCAAAATTGAAGATTTTGAGTAAGCAAAACTCTGTAAAAATGGCAATTTTGGTCACTGTGAGGGTTTGAAAAGTGGTTATTCAACATGAGGCCCGATCCAAATGACATTTTGAATCATTTTTGGTAGAGTCCAAAAAATCAATTTTCTGATGAAAAACAATGACCCCGGACCAGTCGAACGTTGAAAAAATGGTCAATATTGATGAAATTTTAACATTTAATCTTTTGACTTTAAATAACGATTGGATGTGAATTATTACTTTTTCAACTAAAATAAGTGTGTTTAAAGTCATTTCTGTGCCTGAAATTGGTCAAAATTGAAGATTTTGAGTAAGCAAAACTCTGTAAAAATGGCAATTTTGGTCACTGTGAGGGTTTAAAAAGTGGTTATTCAACATGAGACCCGATCCAAAAAACATTTTGAATCTTTTTTGGTAGAGTCCAAAAAATCCATTTTCTGATGAAAAACGATGACCCCGGACCAGTCAAACGTTGAAAAAATGGTCAATATTGAAGAAATTTTAACATTTAATCTTTTGACTTTAAATGACGGTTGGATGTGAATTATTACTTTTTCAACTAAAATAAGTGTGTTTAAAGTCATTTCTGTGCCTGAAATTGGTCAAAATTGAAGATTTTGAGTAAGCAAAACTCTGTAAAAATGGCAATTTTGGTCACTGTGAGGGTTTAAAAAGTGGTTATTCAACATGAGGCCCGATCCAAATGACATTTTGAATCATTTTTGGTAGAGTCCAAAAAATCAATTTTCTGATGAAAAACGATGACCCCGGACCAGTCGAACGTTGAAAAAATGGTCAATATTGATGAAATTTTAACATTTAATCTTTTGACTTTAAATGACGGTTGGATGTGAATTATTACTTTTTCAACTAAAATAAGTGTGTTTAAAGTCATTTCTGTGCCTGAAATTGGTCAAAATTGAAGATTCTAAGTAAGCAAAACTCTGTAAAAATGGCAATTTTGGTCACTGTGAGGGTTTAAAAAGTGGTTATTCAACATGAGGCCGGATCCAAATGACATTTTGAATAATTTTTGGTAGAGTCCAAAAAATCAATTTTCTGATGAAAAACGATGACCCCGGACCAGTCGAACGTTGAAAAAATGGTCAATATTGATGAAATTTTAACATTTAATCTTTTGACTTTAAATGACGGTTGGATGTGAATTATTACTTTTTCAACTAAAATAAGTGTGTTTAAAGTCATTTCTGTGCCTGAAATTGGTCAAAATGTAAGATTTTGAGTAAGCAAAACTCTGTAAAAATGGCAATTTTGGTCACTGTGAGGGTTTAAAAAGTGGTTATTGAACATGAGGCCCGATCCAAATGACATTTTGAATCATTTTTGGTAGAGTCCAAAAAATCAATTTTCTGATGAAAAACGATGACCCCGGACCAGTCGAACGTTGAAAAAATGGTCAATATTGATGAAATTTTTACATTTAATCTTTTGACTTTAAATGACAGTTGGATGTGAATTATTACTTTTTCAACTAAAATAAGTGTGTTTAAAGTCATTTCTGTGCCTGAAAGTGGTCAAAATTGAAGATTTTGAGTAAGCAAAACTCTGTACAAATGGCAATTTTGGTCACTGTGAGGGTTTAAAAAGTGGTTATTCAACATGAGACCCGATCCAAAAGACATTTTGAATCTTTTTTGGTAGAGTCCAAAAAATCAATTTTCTGATGAAAAACGATGACCCCGGACCAGTCGAACGTTAAAAAAATGGTCAATATAGATGAAATTTTAACATTTAATCTTTTGACTTTAAATGACGGTTGGATGTGAATTATTACTTTTTCAACTAAAATAAGTGTGTTTAAAGTCATTTCTGTGCCTGAAATTGGTCAAAATTGAAGATTTTGAGTGAGCAAAACTCTGTAAAAATGGCAATTTTGGTCACTGTGAGGGTTTAAAAAGTGGTTATTCAACATGAGGCCCGATCCAAATGACATTTTGAAACATTTTTGGTAGAGTCCAAAAAAATCAATTTTCTGATGAAAAACGATGACCCCGGACCAGTCGAACGTTGAAAAAATGGTCAATATTGATGAAATTTTAACATTTAATCTTTTGACTTTAAATGAAGGTTGGATGTGAATTATTACTTTTTCAACTAAAATAAGTGTGTTTAAAGTCATTTCTGTGCCTGAAATTGGTCAAAATTGAAGATTCTGAGTAAGCAAAACTCTGTAAAAATGGCAATTTTGGTCACTGTGAGGGTTTAAAAAGTGGTTATTCAACATGAGGCCCGATCCAAATGACATTTTGAATCATTTTTGGTAGAGTCCAAAAAATCAATTTTCTGATGAAAAACGATGACCCCGGACCAGTCGAACGTTGAAAAAATGGTCAATATTGATGAAATTTTAACATTTAATCTTTTGACTTTAAATGACGGTTGGATGTGAATTATTACTTTTTCAACTAAAATAAGTGTGTTTAAAGTCATTTCTGTGCCTGAAATTGGTCAAAATTGAAGATTTTGAGTAAGAAAAACTCTGTAAAAATGGCAATTTTGGTCACTGTGAGGGTTTAAAAAGTGGTTATTCAACATGAGACCCGATCCAAAAAACATTTTGAATCTTTTTTGGTAGAGTCCAAAAAATCCATTTTCTGATGAAAAACGATGACCCCGGACCAGTCAAACGTTGAAAAAATGGTCAATATTGAAGAAATTTTAACATTTAATCTTTTGACTTTAAATGACGGTTGGATGTGAATTATTACTTTTTCAACTAAAATAAGTGTGTTTAAAGTCATTTCTGTGCCTGAAATTGGTCAAAATTGAAGATTTTGAGTAAGCAAAACTCTGTAAAAATGGCAATTTTGGTCACTGTGAGGGTTTAAAAAGTGGTTATTCAACATGAGGCCCGATCCAAATGACATTTTGAATCATTTTTGGTAGAGTCCAAAAAATCAATTTTCTGATGAAAAACGATGACCCCGGACCAGTCGAACGTTGAAAAAATGGTCAATATTGATGAAATTTTAACATTTAATCTTTTGACTTTAAATGACGGTTGGATGTGAATTATTACTTTTTCAACTAAAATAAGTGTGTTTAAAGTCATTTCTGTGCCTGAAATTGGTCAAAATTGAAGATTCTAAGTAAGCAAAACTCTGTAAAAATGGCAATTTTGGTCACTGTGAGGGTTTAAAAAGTGGTTATTCAACATGAGGCCGGATCCAAATGACATTTTGAATAATTTTTGGTAGAGTCCAAAAAATCAATTTTCTGATGAAAAACGATGACCCCGGACCAGTCGAACGTTGAAAAAATGGTCAATATTGATGAAATTTTAACATTTAATCTTTTGACTTTAAATGACGGTTGGATGTGAATTATTACTTTTTCAACTAAAATAAGTGTGTTTAAAGTCATTTCTGTGCCTGAAATTGGTCAAAATGTAAGATTTTGAGTAAGCAAAACTCTGTAAAAATGGCAATTTTGGTCACTGTGAGGGTTTAAAAAGTGGTTATTGAACATGAGGCCCGATCCAAATGACATTTTGAATCATTTTTGGTAGAGTCCAAAAAATCAATTTTCTGATGAAAAACGATGACCCCGGACCAGTCGAACGTTGAAAAAATGGTCAATATTGATGAAATTTTTACATTTAATCTTTTGACTTTAAATGACAGTTGGATGTGAATTATTACTTTTTCAACTAAAATAAGTGTGTTTAAAGTCATTTCTGTGCCTGAAAGTGGTCAAAATTGAAGATTTTGAGTAAGCAAAACTCTGTACAAATGGCAATTTTGGTCACTGTGAGGGTTTAAAAAGTGGTTATTCAACATGAGACCCGATCCAAAAGACATTTTGAATCTTTTTTGGTAGAGTCCAAAAAATCAATTTTCTGATGAAAAACGATGACCCCGGACCAGTCGAACGTTAAAAAAATGGTCAATATAGATGAAATTTTAACATTTAATCTTTTGACTTTAAATGACGGTTGGATGTGAATTATTACTTTTTCAACTAAAATAAGTGTGTTTAAAGTCATTTCTGTGCCTGAAATTGGTCAAAATTGAAGATTTTGAGTGAGCAAAACTCTGTAAAAATGGCAATTTTGGTCACTGTGAGGGTTTAAAAAGTGGTTATTCAACATGAGGCCCGATCCAAATGACATTTTGAAACATTTTTGGTAGAGTCCAAAAAAATCAATTTTCTGATGAAAAACGATGACCCCGGACCAGTCGAACGTTGAAAAAATGGTCAATATTGATGAAATTTTAACATTTAATCTTTTGACTTTAAATGAAGGTTGGATGTGAATTATTACTTTTTCAACTAAAATAAGTGTGTTTAAAGTCATTTCTGTGCCTGAAATTGGTCAAAATTGAAGATTCTGAGTAAGCAAAACTCTGTAAAAATGGCAATTTTGGTCACTGTGAGGGTTTAAAAAGTGGTTATTCAACATGAGGCCCGATCCAAATGACATTTTGAATCATTTTTGGTAGAGTCCAAAAAATCAATTTTCTGATGAAAAACGATGACCCCGGACCAGTCGAACGTTGAAAAAATGGTCAATATTGATGAAATTTTAACATTTAATCTTTTGACTTTAAATGACGGTTGGATGTGAATTATTACTTTTTCAACTAAAATAAGTGTGTTTAAAGTCATTTCTGTGCCTGAAATTGGTCAAAATTGAAGATTCTGAGTAAGCAAAACTCTGTAAAAATGGCAATTTTGGTCACTGTGAGGGTTTAAAAAGTGGTTATTCAACATGAGGCCCGATCCAAATGACATTTTGAATCATTTTTGGTAGAGTCCAAAAAATCAATTTTCTGATGAAAAACGATGACCCCGGACCAGTCGAACGTTGAAAAAATGGTCAATATTGATGAAATTTTAACATTTAATCTTTTGACTTTAAATGATGGTTGGATGTGAATTATTACTTTTTCAACTAAAATAAGTGTGTTTAAAGTCATTTCTGTGCCTGAAATTGGTCAAAATTGAAGATTTTGAGTAAGCAAAACTCTGTAAAAATGGCAATTTTGGTCACTGTGAGGGTTTAAAAAGTGGTTATTCAACATGAGGCCCGATCCAAATGACATTTTGAATCATTTTTGGTAGAGTCCAAAAAATCAATTTTCTGATGAAAAACGATGACCCCGGACCAGTCGAACGTTGAAAAAATGGTCAATATTGATGAAATTTTAACATTTAATCTTTTGACTTTAAATGACGGTTGGATGTGAATTATTACTTTTTCAACTAAAATAAGTGTGTTTAAAGTCATTTCTGTGCCTGAAATTGGTCAAAATTGAAGATTTTGAGTAAGCAAAACTCTGTAAAAATGGCAATTTTGGTCACTGTGAGGGTTTAAAAAGTGGTTATTCAACATGAGGCCCGATCCAAATGACATTTTGAATCATTTTTGGTAGAGTCCAAAAAAACAATTTTCTGATGAAAAACGATGACCCCGGACCAGTCGAACGTTGAAAAAATGGTCAATATTGATGAAATTTTAACATTTAATCTTTTGACTTTAAATAACGGTTGGATGTGAATTATTACTTTTTCAACTAAAATAAGTGTGTTTAAAGTCATTTCTGTGCCTGAAATTGGTCAAAATTGAAGATTTTGAGTAAGCAAAACTCTGTAAAAATGGCAATTTTGGTCACTGTGAGGGTTTAAAAAGTGGTTATTCAACATGAGACCCGATCCAAAAAACATTTTGAATCTTTTTTGGTAGAGTCCAAAAAATCAATTTTCTGATGAAAAACGATGACCACGAACCAGTCGAACGTTGAAAAAATGGTCAATATTGATGAAATTTTAACATTTAATCTTTTGACTTTAAATGACGGTTGGATGTGAATTATTACTTTTTCAACTAAAATAAGTGTGTTTAAAGTCATTTCTGTGCCTGAAATTGGTCAAAATTGAAGATTTTGAGTAAGCAAAACTCTGTAAAAATGGCAATTTTGGTCACTGTGAGGGTTCAAAAAGTGGTTATTCAACATGAGGCCCGATCCAAATGACATTTTGAATCATTTTTGGTAGAGTCCAAAAAATCAATTTTCTGATGAAAAACGATGACCCCGGACCAGTCGAACGTTGAAAAAATGGTCAATATTGATGAAATTTTTACATTTAATCTTTTGACTTTAAATGACAGTTGGATGTGAATTATTACTTTTTCAACTAAAATAAGTGTGTTTAAAGTCATTTCTGTGCCTGAAAGTGGTCAAAATTGAAGATTTTGAGTAAGCAAAACTCTGTAAAAATGGCAATTTTGGTCACTGTGAGGGTTTAAAAAGTGGTTATTGAACATGAGGCCCGATCCAAATGACATTTTGAATCATTTTTGGTAGAGTCCAAAAAATCAATTTTCTGATGAAAAACGATGACCCCGGACCAGTCGAACGTTGAAAAAATGGTCAATATTGATGAAATTTTTACATTTAATCTTTTGACTTTAAATGACAGTTGGATGTGAATTATTACTTTTTCAACTAAAATAAGTGTGTTTAAAGTCATTTCTGTGCCTGAAAGTGGTCAAAATTGAAGATTTTGAGTAAGCAAAACTCTGTAAAAATGGCAATTTTGGTCACTGTGAGGGTTTAAAAAGTGGTTATTCAACATGAGACCCGATCCAAAAGACATTTTGAATCTTTTTTGGTAGAGTCCAAAAAATCCATTTTCTGATGAAAAACGATGACCCCGGACCAGTCGAACGTTGAAAAAATGGTCAATATTGATGAAATTTTAACATTTAATCTTTTGACTTTAAATGACGGTTGGATGTGAATTATTACTTTTTCAACTAAAATAAGTGTGTTTAAAGTCATTTCTGTGCCTGAAATTGGTCAAAATTGAAGATTTTGAGTAAGCAAAACTCTGTAAAAATGGCAATTTTGGTCACTGTGAGGGTTTAAAAAGTGGTTATTCAACATGAGGCCCGATCCAAATGACATTTTGAATCATTTTTGGTAGAGTCCAAAAAATCAATTTTCTGATGAAAAACGATGACCCCGGACCAGTCGAACGTTGAAAAAATGGTCAATATTGATGAAATTTTAACATTTAATCTTTTGACTTTAAATGACGGTTGGATGTGAATTATTACTTTTTCAACTAAAATAAGTGTGTTTAAAGTCATTTCTGTGCCTGAAAGTGGTCAAAATTGAAGATTTTGAGTAAGCAAAACTCTGTAAAAATGGCAATTTTGGTCACTGTGAGGGTTTAAAAAGTGGTTATTCAACATGAGACCCGATCCAAAAGACATTTTGAATCTTTTTTGGTAGAGTCCAAAAAATCCATTTTCTGATGAAAAACGATGACCCCGGACCAGTCGAACGTTGAAAAAATGGTCAATATAGATGAAATTTTAACATTTAATCTTTTGACTTTAAATGACGGTTGGATGTGAATTATTACTTTTTCAACTAAAATAAGTGTGTTTAAAGTCATTTCTGTGCCTGAAATTGGTCAAAATTGAAGATTTTGAGTGAGCAAAACTCTGTAAAAATGGCAATTTTGGTCACTGTGAGGGTTTAAAAAGTGGTTATTCAACATGAGGCCCGATCCAAATGACATTTTGAAACATTTTTGGTAGAGTCCAAAAAAATCAATTTTCTGATGAAAAACGATGACCCCGGACCAGTCGAACGTTGAAAAAATGGTCAATATTGATGAAATTTTAACATTTAATCTTTTGACTTTAAATGAAGGTTGGATGTGAATTATTACTTTTTCAACTAAAATAAGTGTGTTTAAAGTCATTTCTGTGCCTGAAATTGGTCAAAATTGAAGATTCTGAGTAAGCAAAACTCTGTAAAAATGGCAATTTTGGTCACTGTGAGGGTTTAAAAAGTGGTTATTCAACATGAGGCCCGATCCAAATGACATTTTGAATCATTTTTGGTAGAGTCCAAAAAATCAATTTTCTGATGAAAAACGATGACCCCGGACCAGTCGAACGTTGAAAAAATGGTCAATATTGATGAAATTTTAACATTTAATCTTTTGACTTTAAATGACGGTTGGATGTGAATTATTACTTTTTCAACTAAAATAAGTGTGTTTAAAGTCATTTCTGTGCCTGAAATTGGTCAAAATTGAAGATTTTGAGTAAGCAAAACTCTGTAAAAATGGCAATTTTGGTCACTGTGAGGGTTTGAAAAGTGGTTATTCAACATGAGGCCCGATCCAAATGACATTTTGAATCATTTTTGGTAGAGTCCAAAAAATCAATTTTCTGATGAAAAACAATGACCCCGGACCAGTTGAACGTTGAAAAAATGGTCAATATTGATGAAATTTTAACATTTAATCTTTTGACTTTAAATGACGGTTGGATGTGAATTATTACTTTTTCAACTAAAATAAGTGTGTTTAAAGTCATTTCTGTGCCTGAAATTGGTCAACATTTAAGATTTTGAGTAAGCAAAACTCTGTAAAAATGGCAATTTTGGTCACTGTGAGGGTTTAAAAAGTGGTTATTCAACATGAGGCCCGATCCAAATGACATTTTGAATCATTTTTGGTAGAGTCCAAAAAATCAATTTTCTGATGAAAAACGATGACCCCGGACCAGTCGAACGTTGAAAAAATGGTCAATATTGATGAAATTTTAACATTTAATCTTTTGACTTTAAATAACGATTGGATGTGAATTATTACTTTTTCAACTAAAATAAGTGTGTTTAAAGTCATTTCTGTGCCTGAAATTGGTCAAAATTGAAGATTTTGAGTAAGCAAAACTCTGTAAAAATGGCAATTTTGGTCACTGTGAGGGTTTAAAAAGTGGTTATTCAACATGAGACCCGATCCAAAAAACATTTTGAATCTTTTTTGGTAGAGTCCAAAAAATCCATTTTCTGATGAAAAACGATGACCCCGGACCAGTCAAACGTTGAAAAAATGGTCAATATTGAAGAAATTTTAACATTTAATCTTTTGACTTTAAATGACGGTTGGATGTGAATTATTACTTTTTCAACTACAATAAGTGTGTTTAAAGTCATTTCTGTGCCTGAAATTGGTCAAAATTGAAGATTTTGAGTAAGCAAAACTCTGTAAAAATGGCAATTTTGGTCACTGTGAGGGTTTAAAAAGTGGTTATTCAACATGAGGCCCGATCCAAATGACATTTTGAATCATTTTTGGTAGAGTCCAAAAAATCCATTTTCTGATGAAAAACGATGACCCCGGACCAGTCGAACGTTGAAAAAATGGTCAATATTGATGAAATTTTAACATTTAATCTTTTGACTTTAAATGACGGTTGGATGTGAATTATTACTTTTTCAACTAAAATAAGTGTGTTTAAAGTCATTTCTGTGCCTGAAATTGGTCAAAATTGAAGATTCTAAGTAAGCAAAACTCTGTAAAAATGGCAATTTTGGTCACTGTGAGGGTTTAAAAAGTGGTTATTCAACATGAGGCCGGATCCAAATGACATTTTGAATAATTTTTGGTAGAGTCCAAAAAATCAATTTTCTGATGAAAAACGATGACCCCGGACCAGTCGAACGTTGAAAAAATGGTCAATATTGATGAAATTTTAACATTTAATCTTTTGACTTTAAATGACGGTTGGATGTGAATTATTACTTTTTCAACTAAAATAAGTGTGTTTAAAGTCATTTCTGTGCCTGAAAGTGGTCAAAATTGAAGATTTTGAGTAAGCAAAACTCTGTAAAAATGGCAATTTTGGTCACTGTGAGGGTTTAAAAAGTGGTTATTCAACATGAGACCCGATCCAAAAGACATTTTGAATCTTTTTTGGTAGAGTCCAAAAAATCCATTTTCTGATGAAAAACGATGACCCCGGACCAGTCGAACGTTGAAAAAATGGTCAATATAGATGAAATTTTAACATTTAATCTTTTGACTTTAAATGACGGTTGGATGTGAATTATTACTTTTTCAACTAAAATAAGTGTGTTTAAAGTCATTTCTGTGCCTGAAATTGGTCAAAATTGAAGATTTTGAGTGAGCAAAACTCTGTAAAAATGGCAATTTTGGTCACTGTGAGGGTTTAAAAAGTGGTTATTCAACATGAGGCCCGATCCAAATGACATTTTGAAACATTTTTGGTAGAGTCCAAAAAAATCAATTTTCTGATGAAAAACGATGACCCCGGACCAGTCGAACGTTGAAAAAATGGTCAATATTGATGAAATTTTAACATTTAATCTTTTGACTTTAAATGAAGGTTGGATGTGAATTATTACTTTTTCAACTAAAATAAGTGTGTTTAAAGTCATTTCTGTGCCTGAAATTGGTCAAAATTGAAGATTCTGAGTAAGCAAAACTCTGTAAAAATGGCAATTTTGGTCACTGTGAGGGTTTAAAAAGTGGTTATTCAACATGAGGCCCGATCCAAATGACATTTTGAATCATTTTTGGTAGAGTCCAAAAAATCAATTTTCTGATGAAAAACGATGACCCCGGACCAGTCGAACGTTGAAAAAATGGTCAATATTGATGAAATTTTAACATTTAATCTTTTGACTTTAAATGACGGTTGGATGTGAATTATTACTTTTTCAACTAAAATAAGTGTGTTTAAAGTCATTTCTGTGCCTGAAATTGGTCAAAATTGAAGATTTTGAGTAAGCAAAACTCTGTAAAAATGGCAATTTTGGTCACTGTGAGGGTTTGAAAAGTGGTTATTCAACATGAGGCCCGATCCAAATGACATTTTGAATCATTTTTGGTAGAGTCCAAAAAATCAATTTTCTGATGAAAAACAATGACCCCGGACCAGTCGAACGTTGAAAAAATGGTCAATATTGATGAAATTTTAACATTTAATCTTTTGACTTTAAATGACGGTTGGATGTGAATTATTACTTTTTCAACTAAAATAAGTGTGTTTAAAGTCATTTCTGTGCCTGAAATTGGTCAACATTTAAGATTTTGAGTAAGCAAAACTCTGTAAAAATGGCAATTTTGGTCACTGTGAGGGTTTAAAAAGTGGTTATTCAACATGAGGCCCGATCCAAATGACATTTTGAATCATTTTTGGTAGAGTCCAAAAAATCAATTTTCTGATGAAAAACGATGACCCCGGACCAGTCGAACGTTGAAAAAATGGTCAATATTGATGAAATTTTAACATTTAATCTTTTGACTTTAAATAACGATTGGATGTGAATTATTACTTTTTCAACTAAAATAAGTGTGTTTAAAGTCATTTCTGTGCCTGAAATTGGTCAAAATTGAAGATTTTGAGTAAGCAAAACTCTGTAAAAATGGCAATTTTGGTCACTGTGAGGGTTTAAAAAGTGGTTATTCAACATGAGACCCGATCCAAAAAACATTTTGAATCTTTTTTGGTAGAGTCCAAAAAATCCATTTTCTGATGAAAAACGATGACCCCGGACCAGTCAAACGTTGAAAAAATGGTCAATATTGAAGAAATTTTAACATTTAATCTTTTGACTTTAAATGACGGTTGGATGTGAATTATTACTTTTTCAACTACAATAAGTGTGTTTAAAGTCATTTCTGTGCCTGAAATTGGTCAAAATTGAAGATTTTGAGTAAGCAAAACTCTGTAAAAATGGCAATTTTGGTCACTGTGAGGGTTTAAAAAGTGGTTATTCAACATGAGGCCCGATCCAAATGACATTTTGAATCATTTTTGGTAGAGTCCAAAAAATCAATTTTCTGATGAAAAACGATGACCCCGGACCAGTCGAACGTTGAAAAAATGGTCAATATTGATGAAATTTTAACATTTAATCTTTTGACTTTAAATGACGGTTGGATGTGAATTATTACTTTTTCAACTAAAATAAGTGTGTTTAAAGTCATTTCTGTGCCTGAAATTGGTCAAAATTGAAGATTCTAAGTAAGCAAAACTCTGTAAAAATGGCAATTTTGGTCACTGTGAGGGTTTAAAAAGTGGTTATTCAACATGAGGCCGGATCCAAATGACATTTTGAATAATTTTTGGTAGAGTCCAAAAAATCAATTTTCTGATGAAAAACGATGACCCCGGACCAGTCGAACGTTGAAAAAATGGTCAATATTGATGAAATTTTAACATTTAATCTTTTGACTTTAAATGACGGTTGGATGTGAATTATTACTTTTTCAACTAAAATAAGTGTGTTTAAAGTCATTTCTGTGCCTGAAATTGGTCAAAATGTAAGATTTTGAGTAAGCAAAACTCTGTAAAAATGGCAATTTTGGTCACTGTGAGGGTTTAAAAAGTGGTTATTGAACATGAGGCCCGATCCAAATGACATTTTGAATCATTTTTGGTAGAGTCCAAAAAATCAATTTTCTGATGAAAAACGATGACCCCGGACCAGTCGAACGTTGAAAAAATGGTCAATATTGATGAAATTTTTACATTTAATCTTTTGACTTTAAATGACAGTTGGATGTGAATTATTACTTTTTCAACTAAAATAAGTGTGTTTAAAGTCATTTCTGTGCCTGAAAGTGGTCAAAATTGAAGATTTTGAGTAAGCAAAACTCTGTACAAATGGCAATTTTGGTCACTGTGAGGGTTTAAAAAGTGGTTATTCAACATGAGACCCGATCCAAAAGACATTTTGAATCTTTTTTGGTAGAGTCCAAAAAATCAATTTTCTGATGAAAAACGATGACCCCGGACCAGTCGAACGTTAAAAAAATGGTCAATATAGATGAAATTTTAACATTTAATCTTTTGACTTTAAATGACGGTTGGATGTGAATTATTACTTTTTCAACTAAAATAAGTGTGTTTAAAGTCATTTCTGTGCCTGAAATTGGTCAAAATTGAAGATTTTGAGTGAGCAAAACTCTGTAAAAATGGCAATTTTGGTCACTGTGAGGGTTTAAAAAGTGGTTATTCAACATGAGGCCCGATCCAAATGACATTTTGAAACATTTTTGGTAGAGTCCAAAAAAATCAATTTTCTGATGAAAAACGATGACCCCGGACCAGTCGAACGTTGAAAAAATGGTCAATATTGATGAAATTTTAACATTTAATCTTTTGACTTTAAATGAAGGTTGGATGTGAATTATTACTTTTTCAACTAAAATAAGTGTGTTTAAAGTCATTTCTGTGCCTGAAATTGGTCAAAATTGAAGATTCTGAGTAAGCAAAACTCTGTAAAAATGGCAATTTTGGTCACTGTGAGGGTTTAAAAAGTGGTTATTCAACATGAGGCCCGATCCAAATGACATTTTGAATCATTTTTGGTAGAGTCCAAAAAATCAATTTTCTGATGAAAAACGATGACCCCGGACCAGTCGAACGTTGAAAAAATGGTCAATATTGATGAAATTTTAACATTTAATCTTTTGACTTTAAATGACGGTTGGATGTGAATTATTACTTTTTCAACTAAAATAAGTGTGTTTAAAGTCATTTCTGTGCCTGAAATTGGTCAAAATTGAAGATTCTGAGTAAGCAAAACTCTGTAAAAATGGCAATTTTGGTCACTGTGAGGGTTTAAAAAGTGGTTATTCAACATGAGGCCCGATCCAAATGACATTTTGAATCATTTTTGGTAGAGTCCAAAAAATCAATTTTCTGATGAAAAACGATGACCCCGGACCAGTCGAACGTTGAAAAAATGGTCAATATTGATGAAATTTTAACATTTAATCTTTTGACTTTAAATGATGGTTGGATGTGAATTATTACTTTTTCAACTAAAATAAGTGTGTTTAAAGTCATTTCTGTGCCTGAAATTGGTCAAAATTGAAGATTTTGAGTAAGCAAAACTCTGTAAAAATGGCAATTTTGGTCACTGTGAGGGTTTAAAAAGTGGTTATTCAACATGAGGCCCGATCCAAATGACATTTTGAATCATTTTTGGTAGAGTCCAAAAAATCAATTTTCTGATGAAAAACGATGACCCCGGACCAGTCGAACGTTGAAAAAATGGTCAATATTGATGAAATTTTAACATTTAATCTTTTGACTTTAAATGACGGTTGGATGTGAATTATTACTTTTTCAACTAAAATAAGTGTGTTTAAAGTCATTTCTGTGCCTGAAATTGGTCAAAATTGAAGATTTTGAGTAAGCAAAACTCTGTAAAAATGGCAATTTTGGTCACTGTGAGGGTTTAAAAAGTGGTTATTCAACATGAGGCCCGATCCAAATGACATTTTGAATCATTTTTGGTAGAGTCCAAAAAAACAATTTTCTGATGAAAAACGATGACCCCGGACCAGTCGAACGTTGAAAAAATGGTCAATATTGATGAAATTTTAACATTTAATCTTTTGACTTTAAATAACGGTTGGATGTGAATTATTACTTTTTCAACTAAAATAAGTGTGTTTAAAGTCATTTCTGTGCCTGAAATTGGTCAAAATTGAAGATTTTGAGTAAGCAAAACTCTGTAAAAATGGCAATTTTGGTCACTGTGAGGGTTTAAAAAGTGGTTATTCAACATGAGACCCGATCCAAAAAACATTTTGAATCTTTTTTGGTAGAGTCCAAAAAATCAATTTTCTGATGAAAAACGATGACCACGAACCAGTCGAACGTTGAAAAAATGGTCAATATTGATGAAATTTTAACATTTAATCTTTTGACTTTAAATGACGGTTGGATGTGAATTATTACTTTTTCAACTAAAATAAGTGTGTTTAAAGTCATTTCTGTGCCTGAAATTGGTCAAAATTGAAGATTTTGAGTAAGCAAAACTCTGTAAAAATGGCAATTTTGGTCACTGTGAGGGTTCAAAAAGTGGTTATTCAACATGAGGCCCGATCCAAATGACATTTTGAATCATTTTTGGTAGAGTCCAAAAAATCAATTTTCTGATGAAAAACGATGACCCCGGACCAGTCGAACGTTGAAAAAATGGTCAATATTGATGAAATTTTTACATTTAATCTTTTGACTTTAAATGACAGTTGGATGTGAATTATTACTTTTTCAACTAAAATAAGTGTGTTTAAAGTCATTTCTGTGCCTGAAAGTGGTCAAAATTGAAGATTTTGAGTAAGCAAAACTCTGTAAAAATGGCAATTTTGGTCACTGTGAGGGTTTAAAAAGTGGTTATTCAACATGAGACCCGATCCAAAAGACATTTTGAATCTTTTTTGGTAGAGTCCAAAAAATCAATTTTCTGATGAAAAACGATGACCCCGGACCAGTCGAACGTTAAAAAAATGGTCAATATAGATGAAATTTTAACATTTAATCTTTTGACTTTAAATGACGGTTGGATGTGAATTATTACTTTTTCAACTAAAATAAGTGTGTTTAAAGTCATTTCTGTGCCTGAAATTGGTCAAAATTGAAGATTTTGAGTGAGCAAAACTCTGTAAAAATGGCAATTTTGGTCACTGTGAGGGTTTAAAAAGTGGTTATTCAACATGAGGCCCGATCCAAATGACATTTTGAAACATTTTTGGTAGAGTCCAAAAAAATCAATTTTCTGATGAAAAACGATGACCCCGGACCAGTCGAACGTTGAAAAAATGGTCAATATTGATGAAATTTTAACATTTAATCTTTTGACTTTAAATGAAGGTTGGATGTGAATTATTACTTTTTCAACTAAAATAAGTGTGTTTAAAGTCATTTCTGTGCCTGAAATTGGTCAAAATTGAAGATTTTGAGTGAGCAAAACTCTGTAAAAATGGCAATTTTGGTCACTGTGAGGGTTTAAAAAGTGGTTATTCAACATGAGGCCCGATCCAAATGACATTTTGAAACATTTTTGGTAGAGTCCAAAAAAATCAATTTTCTGATGAAAAACGATGACCCCGGACCAGTCGAACGTTGAAAAAATGGTCAATATTGATGAAATTTTAACATTTAATCTTTTGACTTTAAATGACGGTTGGATGTGAATTATTACTTTTTCAACTAAAATAAGTGTGTTTAAAGTCATTTCTGTGCCTGAAATTGGTCAAAATTGAAGATTTTGAGTAAGCAAAACTCTGTAAAAATGGCAATTTTGGTCACTGTGAGGGTTTAAAAGTGGTTATTCAACATGAGGCCCGATCCAAATGACATTTTGAATCATTTTTGGTAGAGTCCAAAAAATCAATTTTCTGATGAAAAACGATGACCCCGGACCAGTCGAACGTTGAAAAAATGGTCAATATTGATGAAATTTTAACATTTAATCTTTTGACTTTAAATGACGGTTGGATGTGAATTATTACTTTTTCAACTAAAATAAGTGTGTTTAAAGTCATTTCTGTGCCTGAAATTGGTCAAAATTTAAGATTTTGAGTAAGCAAAACTCTGTAAAAATGGCAATTTTGGTCACTGTGAGGGTTTAAAAAGTGGTTATTCAACATGAGGCCCGATCCAAATGACATTTTGAATCATTTTTGGTAGAGTCCAAAAAAACAATTTTCTGATGAAAAACGATGACCCCGGACCAGTCGAACGTTGAAAAAATGGTCAATATTGATGAAATTTTAACATTTAATCTTTTGACTTTAAATAACGGTTGGATGTGAATTATTACTTTTTCAACTAAAATAAGTGTGTTTAAAGTCATTTCTGTGCCTGAAATTGGTCAAAATTGAAGATTTTGAGTAAGCAAAACTCTGTAAAAATGGCAATTTTGGTCACTGTGAGGGTTTAAAAAGTGGTTATTCAACATGAGACCCGATCCAAAAAACATTTTGAATCTTTTTTGGTAGAGTCCAAAAAATCAATTTTCTGATGAAAAACGATGACCACGGACCAGTCGAACGTTGAAAAAATGGTCAATATTGATGAAATTTTAACATTTAATCTTTTGACTTTAAATGACGGTTGGATGTGAATTATTACTTTTTCAAATAAAATAAGTGTGTTTAAAGTCATTTCTGTGCCTGAAATTGGTCAAAATTGAAGATTTTGAGTAAGCAAAACTCTGTAAAAATGGCAATTTTGGTCACTGTGAGGGTTTAAAAAGTGGTTATTCAACATGAGGCCCGATCCAAATGACATTTTGAATCATTTTTGGTAGAGTCCAAAAAATCAATTTTCTGATGAAAAACGATGACCCCGGACCAGTCGAACGTTGAAAAAATGGTCAATATTGATGACATTTTAACATTTAATCTTTTGACTTTAAATGACGGTTGGATGTGAATTATTACTTTTTCAACTAAAATAAGTGTGTTTAAAGTCATTTCTGTGCCTGAAATTGGTCAAAATTGAAGATTCTGAGTAAGCAAAACTCTGTAAAAATGGCAATTTTGGTCACTGTGAGGGTTTAAAAAGTGGTTATTCAACATGAGGCCCGATCCAAATGACATTTTGAATCATTTTTGGTAGAGTCCAAAAAATCCATTTTCTGATGAAAAACGATGACCCCGGACCAGTCGAACGTTGAAAAAATGGTCAATATTGATGAAATTTTAACATTTAATCTTTTGACTTTAAATGATGGTTGGATGTGAATTATTACTTTTTCAACTAAAATAAGTGTGTTTAAAGTCATTTCTGTGCCTGAAATTGGTCAAAATTGAAGATTTTGAGTAAGCAAAACTCTGTAAAAATGGCAATTTTGGTCACTGTGAGGGTTTAAAAAGTGGTTATTCAACATGAGGCCCGATCCAAATGACATTTTGAATCATTTTTGGTAGAGTCCAAAAAATCAATTTTCTGATGAAAAACGATGACCCCGGACCAGTCGAACGTTGAAAAAATGGTCAATATTGATGAAATTTTAACATTTAATCTTTTGACTTTAAATGACGGTTGGATGTGAATTATTACTTTTTCAACTAAAATAAGTGTGTTTAAAGTCATTTCTGTGCCTGAAATTGGTCAAAATTGAAGATTTTGAGTAAGCAAAACTCTGTAAAAATGGCAATTTTGGTCACTGTGAGGGTTTAAAAAGTGGTTATTCAACATGAGGCCCGATCCAAATGACATTTTGAATCATTTTTGGTAGAGTCCAAAAAAACAATTTTCTGATGAAAAACGATGACCCCGGACCAGTCGAACGTTGAAAAAATGGTCAATATTGATGAAATTTTAACATTTAATCTTTTGACTTTAAATAACGGTTGGATGTGAATTATTACTTTTTCAACTAAAATAAGTGTGTTTAAAGTCATTTCTGTGCCTGAAATTGGTCAAAATTGAAGATTTTGAGTAAGCAAAACTCTGTAAAAATGGCAATTTTGGTCACTGTGAGGGTTTAAAAAGTGGTTATTCAACATGAGACCCGATCCAAAAAACATTTTGAATCTTTTTTGGTAGAGTCCAAAAAATCAATTTTCTGATGAAAAACGATGACCACGAACCAGTCGAACGTTGAAAAAATGGTCAATATTGATGAAATTTTAACATTTAATCTTTTGACTTTAAATGACGGTTGGATGTGAATTATTACTTTTTCAACTAAAATAAGTGTGTTTAAAGTCATTTCTGTGCCTGAAATTGGTCAAAATTGAAGATTTTGAGTAAGCAAAACTCTGTAAAAATGGCAATTTTGGTCACTGTGAGGGTTCAAAAAGTGGTTATTCAACATGAGGCCCGATCCAAATGACATTTTGAATCATTTTTGGTAGAGTCCAAAAAATCAATTTTCTGATGAAAAACGATGACCCCGGACCAGTCGAACGTTGAAAAAATGGTCAATATTGATGAAATTTTTACATTTAATCTTTTGACTTTAAATGACAGTTGGATGTGAATTATTACTTTTTCAACTAAAATAAGTGTGTTTAAAGTCATTTCTGTGCCTGAAATTGGTCAAAATTGAAGATTTTGAGTAAGCAAAACTCTGTAAAAATGGCAATTTTGGTCACTGTGAGGGTTTAAAAAGTGGTTATTCAACATGAGGCCCGATCCAAAAAACATTTTGAATCTTTTTTGGTAGAGTCCAAAAAATCAATTTTCTGATGAAAAACGATGACCCCGGACCAGTCGAACGTTCAAAAAATGGTCAATATTGATGAAATTTTAACATTTAATCTTTTGACTTTAAATGACGGTTGGATGTGAATTATTACTTTTTCAACTAAAATAAGTGTGTTTAAAGTCATTTCTGTGCCTGAAATTGGTCAAAATGTAAGATTTTGAGTAAGCAAAACTCTGTAAAAATGGCAATTTTGGTCACTGTGAGGGTTTAAAAAGTGGTTATTGAACATGAGGCCCGATCCAAATGACATTTTGAATCATTTTTGGTAGAGTCCAAAAAATCAATTTTCTGATGAAAAACGATGACCCCGGACCAGTCGAACGTTGAAAAAATGGTCAATATTGATGAAATTTTTACATTTAATCTTTTGACTTTAAATGACAGTTGGATGTGAATTATTACTTTTTCAACTAAAATAAGTGTGTTTAAAGTCATTTCTGTGCCTGAAAGTGGTCAAAATTGAAGATTTTGAGTAAGCAAAACTCTGTAAAAATGGCAATTTTGGTCACTGTGAGGGTTTAAAAAGTGGTTATTCAACATGAGACCCGATCCAAAAGACATTTTGAATCTTTTTTGGTAGAGTCCAAAAAATCCATTTTCTGATGAAAAACGATGACCCCGGACCAGTCGAACGTTGAAAAAATGGTCAATATTGATGAAATTTTAACATTTAATCTTTTGACTTTAAATGACGGTTGGATGTGAATTATTACTTTTTCAACTAAAATAAGTGTGTTTAAAGTCATTTCTGTGCCTGAAATTGGTCAAAATTTAAGATTTTGAGTAAGCAAAACTCTGTAAAAATGGCAATTTTGGTCACTGTGAGGGTTTAAAAAGTGGTTATTCAACATGAGGCCCGATCCAAATGACATTTTGAATCATTTTTGGTAGAGTCCAAAAAATCAATTTTCTGATGAAAAACGATGACCCCGGACCAGTCGAACGTTGAAAAAATGGTCAATATTGATGAAATTTTAACATTTAATCTTTTGACTTTAAATGACGGTTGGATGTGAATTATTACTTTTTCAACTAAAATAAGTGTGTTTAAAGTCATTTCTGTGCCTGAAAGTGGTCAAAATTGAAGATTTTGAGTAAGCAAAACTCTGTAAAAATGGCAATTTTGGTCACTGTGAGGGTTTAAAAAGTGGTTATTCAACATGAGACCCGATCCAAAAGACATTTTGAATCTTTTTTGGTAGAGTCCAAAAAATCCATTTTCTGATGAAAAACGATGACCCCGGACCAGTCGAACGTTGAAAAAATGGTCAATATAGATGAAATTTTAACATTTAATCTTTTGACTTTAAATGACGGTTGGATGTGAATTATTACTTTTTCAACTAAAATAAGTGTGTTTAAAGTCATTTCTGTGCCTGAAATTGGTCAAAATTGAAGATTTTGAGTGAGCAAAACTCTGTAAAAATGGCAATTTTGGTCACTGTGAGGGTTTAAAAAGTGGTTATTCAACATGAGGCCCGATCCAAATGACATTTTGAAACATTTTTGGTAGAGTCCAAAAAAATCAATTTTCTGATGAAAAACGATGACCCCGGACCAGTCGAACGTTGAAAAAATGGTCAATATTGATGAAATTTTAACATTTAATCTTTTGACTTTAAATGAAGGTTGGATGTGAATTATTACTTTTTCAACTAAAATAAGTGTGTTTAAAGTCATTTCTGTGCCTGAAATTGGTCAAAATTGAAGATTCTGAGTAAGCAAAACTCTGTAAAAATGGCAATTTTGGTCACTGTGAGGGTTTAAAAAGTGGTTATTCAACATGAGGCCCGATCCAAATGACATTTTGAATCATTTTTGGTAGAGTCCAAAAAATCAATTTTCTGATGAAAAACGATGACCCCGGACCAGTCGAACGTTGAAAAAATGGTCAATATTGATGAAATTTTAACATTTAATCTTTTGACTTTAAATGACGGTTGGATGTGAATTATTACTTTTTCAACTAAAATAAGTGTGTTTAAAGTCATTTCTGTGCCTGAAATTGGTCAAAATTGAAGATTTTGAGTAAGCAAAACTCTGTAAAAATGGCAATTTTGGTCACTGTGAGGGTTTGAAAAGTGGTTATTCAACATGAGGCCCGATCCAAATGACATTTTGAATCATTTTTGGTAGAGTCCAAAAAATCAATTTTCTGATGAAAAACAATGACCCCGGACCAGTCGAACGTTGAAAAAATGGTCAATATTGATGAAATTTTAACATTTAATCTTTTGACTTTAAATAACGATTGGATGTGAATTATTACTTTTTCAACTAAAATAAGTGTGTTTAAAGTCATTTCTGTGCCTGAAATTGGTCAAAATTGAAGATTTTGAGTAAGCAAAACTCTGTAAAAATGGCAATTTTGGTCACTGTGAGGGTTTAAAAAGTGGTTATTCAACATGAGACCCGATCCAAAAAACATTTTGAATCTTTTTTGGTAGAGTCCAAAAAATCCATTTTCTGATGAAAAACGATGACCCCGGACCAGTCAAACGTTGAAAAAATGGTCAATATTGAAGAAATTTTAACATTTAATCTTTTGACTTTAAATGACGGTTGGATGTGAATTATTACTTTTTCAACTAAAATAAGTGTGTTTAAAGTCATTTCTGTGCCTGAAATTGGTCAAAATTGAAGATTTTGAGTAAGCAAAACTCTGTAAAAATGGCAATTTTGGTCACTGTGAGGGTTTAAAAAGTGGTTATTCAACATGAGGCCCGATCCAAATGACATTTTGAATCATTTTTGGTAGAGTCCAAAAAATCAATTTTCTGATGAAAAACGATGACCCCGGACCAGTCGAACGTTGAAAAAATGGTCAATATTGATGAAATTTTAACATTTAATCTTTTGACTTTAAATGACGGTTGGATGTGAATTATTACTTTTTCAACTAAAATAAGTGTGTTTAAAGTCATTTCTGTGCCTGAAATTGGTCAAAATTGAAGATTCTAAGTAAGCAAAACTCTGTAAAAATGGCAATTTTGGTCACTGTGAGGGTTTAAAAAGTGGTTATTCAACATGAGGCCGGATCCAAATGACATTTTGAATAATTTTTGGTAGAGTCCAAAAAATCAATTTTCTGATGAAAAACGATGACCCCGGACCAGTCGAACGTTGAAAAAATGGTCAATATTGATGAAATTTTAACATTTAATCTTTTGACTTTAAATGACGGTTGGATGTGAATTATTACTTTTTCAACTAAAATAAGTGTGTTTAAAGTCATTTCTGTGCCTGAAATTGGTCAAAATGTAAGATTTTGAGTAAGCAAAACTCTGTAAAAATGGCAATTTTGGTCACTGTGAGGGTTTAAAAAGTGGTTATTGAACATGAGGCCCGATCCAAATGACATTTTGAATCATTTTTGGTAGAGTCCAAAAAATCAATTTTCTGATGAAAAACGATGACCCCGGACCAGTCGAACGTTGAAAAAATGGTCAATATTGATGAAATTTTTACATTTAATCTTTTGACTTTAAATGACAGTTGGATGTGAATTATTACTTTTTCAACTAAAATAAGTGTGTTTAAAGTCATTTCTGTGCCTGAAAGTGGTCAAAATTGAAGATTTTGAGTAAGCAAAACTCTGTACAAATGGCAATTTTGGTCACTGTGAGGGTTTAAAAAGTGGTTATTCAACATGAGACCCGATCCAAAAGACATTTTGAATCTTTTTTGGTAGAGTCCAAAAAATCAATTTTCTGATGAAAAACGATGACCCCGGACCAGTCGAACGTTAAAAAAATGGTCAATATAGATGAAATTTTAACATTTAATCTTTTGACTTTAAATGACGGTTGGATGTGAATTATTACTTTTTCAACTAAAATAAGTGTGTTTAAAGTCATTTCTGTGCCTGAAATTGGTCAAAATTGAAGATTTTGAGTGAGCAAAACTCTGTAAAAATGGCAATTTTGGTCACTGTGAGGGTTTAAAAAGTGGTTATTCAACATGAGGCCCGATCCAAATGACATTTTGAAACATTTTTGGTAGAGTCCAAAAAAATCAATTTTCTGATGAAAAACGATGACCCCGGACCAGTCGAACGTTGAAAAAATGGTCAATATTGATGAAATTTTAACATTTAATCTTTTGACTTTAAATGAAGGTTGGATGTGAATTATTACTTTTTCAACTAAAATAAGTGTGTTTAAAGTCATTTCTGTGCCTGAAATTGGTCAAAATTGAAGATTCTGAGTAAGCAAAACTCTGTAAAAATGGCAATTTTGGTCACTGTGAGGGTTTAAAAAGTGGTTATTCAACATGAGGCCCGATCCAAATGACATTTTGAATCATTTTTGGTAGAGTCCAAAAAATCAATTTTCTGATGAAAAACGATGACCCCGGACCAGTCGAACGTTGAAAAAATGGTCAATATTGATGAAATTTTAACATTTAATCTTTTGACTTTAAATGACGGTTGGATGTGAATTATTACTTTTTCAACTAAAATAAGTGTGTTTAAAGTCATTTCTGTGCCTGAAATTGGTCAAAATTGAAGATTTTGAGTAAGAAAAACTCTGTAAAAATGGCAATTTTGGTCACTGTGAGGGTTTAAAAAGTGGTTATTCAACATGAGACCCGATCCAAAAAACATTTTGAATCTTTTTTGGTAGAGTCCAAAAAATCCATTTTCTGATGAAAAACGATGACCCCGGACCAGTCAAACGTTGAAAAAATGGTCAATATTGAAGAAATTTTAACATTTAATCTTTTGACTTTAAATGACGGTTGGATGTGAATTATTACTTTTTCAACTAAAATAAGTGTGTTTAAAGTCATTTCTGTGCCTGAAATTGGTCAAAATTGAAGATTTTGAGTAAGCAAAACTCTGTAAAAATGGCAATTTTGGTCACTGTGAGGGTTTAAAAAGTGGTTATTCAACATGAGGCCCGATCCAAATGACATTTTGAATCATTTTTGGTAGAGTCCAAAAAATCAATTTTCTGATGAAAAACGATGACCCCGGACCAGTCGAACGTTGAAAAAATGGTCAATATTGATGAAATTTTAACATTTAATCTTTTGACTTTAAATGACGGTTGGATGTGAATTATTACTTTTTCAACTAAAATAAGTGTGTTTAAAGTCATTTCTGTGCCTGAAATTGGTCAAAATTGAAGATTCTAAGTAAGCAAAACTCTGTAAAAATGGCAATTTTGGTCACTGTGAGGGTTTAAAAAGTGGTTATTCAACATGAGGCCGGATCCAAATGACATTTTGAATAATTTTTGGTAGAGTCCAAAAAATCAATTTTCTGATGAAAAACGATGACCCCGGACCAGTCGAACGTTGAAAAAATGGTCAATATTGATGAAATTTTAACATTTAATCTTTTGACTTTAAATGACGGTTGGATGTGAATTATTACTTTTTCAACTAAAATAAGTGTGTTTAAAGTCATTTCTGTGCCTGAAATTGGTCAAAATGTAAGATTTTGAGTAAGCAAAACTCTGTAAAAATGGCAATTTTGGTCACTGTGAGGGTTTAAAAAGTGGTTATTGAACATGAGGCCCGATCCAAATGACATTTTGAATCATTTTTGGTAGAGTCCAAAAAATCAATTTTCTGATGAAAAACGATGACCCCGGACCAGTCGAACGTTGAAAAAATGGTCAATATTGATGAAATTTTTACATTTAATCTTTTGACTTTAAATGACAGTTGGATGTGAATTATTACTTTTTCAACTAAAATAAGTGTGTTTAAAGTCATTTCTGTGCCTGAAAGTGGTCAAAATTGAAGATTTTGAGTAAGCAAAACTCTGTACAAATGGCAATTTTGGTCACTGTGAGGGTTTAAAAAGTGGTTATTCAACATGAGACCCGATCCAAAAGACATTTTGAATCTTTTTTGGTAGAGTCCAAAAAATCAATTTTCTGATGAAAAACGATGACCCCGGACCAGTCGAACGTTAAAAAAATGGTCAATATAGATGAAATTTTAACATTTAATCTTTTGACTTTAAATGACGGTTGGATGTGAATTATTACTTTTTCAACTAAAATAAGTGTGTTTAAAGTCATTTCTGTGCCTGAAATTGGTCAAAATTGAAGATTTTGAGTGAGCAAAACTCTGTAAAAATGGCAATTTTGGTCACTGTGAGGGTTTAAAAAGTGGTTATTCAACATGAGGCCCGATCCAAATGACATTTTGAAACATTTTTGGTAGAGTCCAAAAAAATCAATTTTCTGATGAAAAACGATGACCCCGGACCAGTCGAACGTTGAAAAAATGGTCAATATTGATGAAATTTTAACATTTAATCTTTTGACTTTAAATGAAGGTTGGATGTGAATTATTACTTTTTCAACTAAAATAAGTGTGTTTAAAGTCATTTCTGTGCCTGAAATTGGTCAAAATTGAAGATTCTGAGTAAGCAAAACTCTGTAAAAATGGCAATTTTGGTCACTGTGAGGGTTTAAAAAGTGGTTATTCAACATGAGGCCCGATCCAAATGACATTTTGAATCATTTTTGGTAGAGTCCAAAAAATCAATTTTCTGATGAAAAACGATGACCCCGGACCAGTCGAACGTTGAAAAAATGGTCAATATTGATGAAATTTTAACATTTAATCTTTTGACTTTAAATGACGGTTGGATGTGAATTATTACTTTTTCAACTAAAATAAGTGTGTTTAAAGTCATTTCTGTGCCTGAAATTGGTCAAAATTGAAGATTCTGAGTAAGCAAAACTCTGTAAAAATGGCAATTTTGGTCACTGTGAGGGTTTAAAAAGTGGTTATTCAACATGAGGCCCGATCCAAATGACATTTTGAATCATTTTTGGTAGAGTCCAAAAAATCAATTTTCTGATGAAAAACGATGACCCCGGACCAGTCGAACGTTGAAAAAATGGTCAATATTGATGAAATTTTAACATTTAATCTTTTGACTTTAAATGATGGTTGGATGTGAATTATTACTTTTTCAACTAAAATAAGTGTGTTTAAAGTCATTTCTGTGCCTGAAATTGGTCAAAATTGAAGATTTTGAGTAAGCAAAACTCTGTAAAAATGGCAATTTTGGTCACTGTGAGGGTTTAAAAAGTGGTTATTCAACATGAGGCCCGATCCAAATGACATTTTGAATCATTTTTGGTAGAGTCCAAAAAATCAATTTTCTGATGAAAAACGATGACCCCGGACCAGTCGAACGTTGAAAAAATGGTCAATATTGATGAAATTTTAACATTTAATCTTTTGACTTTAAATGACGGTTGGATGTGAATTATTACTTTTTCAACTAAAATAAGTGTGTTTAAAGTCATTTCTGTGCCTGAAATTGGTCAAAATTGAAGATTTTGAGTAAGCAAAACTCTGTAAAAATGGCAATTTTGGTCACTGTGAGGGTTTAAAAAGTGGTTATTCAACATGAGGCCCGATCCAAATGACATTTTGAATCATTTTTGGTAGAGTCCAAAAAAACAATTTTCTGATGAAAAACGATGACCCCGGACCAGTCGAACGTTGAAAAAATGGTCAATATTGATGAAATTTTAACATTTAATCTTTTGACTTTAAATAACGGTTGGATGTGAATTATTACTTTTTCAACTAAAATAAGTGTGTTTAAAGTCATTTCTGTGCCTGAAATTGGTCAAAATTGAAGATTTTGAGTAAGCAAAACTCTGTAAAAATGGCAATTTTGGTCACTGTGAGGGTTTAAAAAGTGGTTATTCAACATGAGACCCGATCCAAAAAACATTTTGAATCTTTTTTGGTAGAGTCCAAAAAATCAATTTTCTGATGAAAAACGATGACCACGAACCAGTCGAACGTTGAAAAAATGGTCAATATTGATGAAATTTTAACATTTAATCTTTTGACTTTAAATGACGGTTGGATGTGAATTATTACTTTTTCAACTAAAATAAGTGTGTTTAAAGTCATTTCTGTGCCTGAAATTGGTCAAAATTGAAGATTTTGAGTAAGCAAAACTCTGTAAAAATGGCAATTTTGGTCACTGTGAGGGTTCAAAAAGTGGTTATTCAACATGAGGCCCGATCCAAATGACATTTTGAATCATTTTTGGTAGAGTCCAAAAAATCAATTTTCTGATGAAAAACGATGACCCCGGACCAGTCGAACGTTGAAAAAATGGTCAATATTGATGAAATTTTTACATTTAATCTTTTGACTTTAAATGACAGTTGGATGTGAATTATTACTTTTTCAACTAAAATAAGTGTGTTTAAAGTCATTTCTGTGCCTGAAAGTGGTCAAAATTGAAGATTTTGAGTAAGCAAAACTCTGTAAAAATGGCAATTTTGGTCACTGTGAGGGTTTAAAAAGTGGTTATTGAACATGAGGCCCGATCCAAATGACATTTTGAATCATTTTTGGTAGAGTCCAAAAAATCAATTTTCTGATGAAAAACGATGACCCCGGACCAGTCGAACGTTGAAAAAATGGTCAATATTGATGAAATTTTTACATTTAATCTTTTGACTTTAAATGACAGTTGGATGTGAATTATTACTTTTTCAACTAAAATAAGTGTGTTTAAAGTCATTTCTGTGCCTGAAAGTGGTCAAAATTGAAGATTTTGAGTAAGCAAAACTCTGTAAAAATGGCAATTTTGGTCACTGTGAGGGTTTAAAAAGTGGTTATTCAACATGAGACCCGATCCAAAAGACATTTTGAATCTTTTTTGGTAGAGTCCAAAAAATCCATTTTCTGATGAAAAACGATGACCCCGGACCAGTCGAACGTTGAAAAAATGGTCAATATTGATGAAATTTTAACATTTAATCTTTTGACTTTAAATGACGGTTGGATGTGAATTATTACTTTTTCAACTAAAATAAGTGTGTTTAAAGTCATTTCTGTGCCTGAAATTGGTCAAAATTGAAGATTTTGAGTAAGCAAAACTCTGTAAAAATGGCAATTTTGGTCACTGTGAGGGTTTAAAAAGTGGTTATTCAACATGAGGCCCGATCCAAATGACATTTTGAATCATTTTTGGTAGAGTCCAAAAAATCAATTTTCTGATGAAAAACGATGACCCCGGACCAGTCGAACGTTGAAAAAATGGTCAATATTGATGAAATTTTAACATTTAATCTTTTGACTTTAAATGACGGTTGGATGTGAATTATTACTTTTTCAACTAAAATAAGTGTGTTTAAAGTCATTTCTGTGCCTGAAAGTGGTCAAAATTGAAGATTTTGAGTAAGCAAAACTCTGTAAAAATGGCAATTTTGGTCACTGTGAGGGTTTAAAAAGTGGTTATTCAACATGAGACCCGATCCAAAAGACATTTTGAATCTTTTTTGGTAGAGTCCAAAAAATCCATTTTCTGATGAAAAACGATGACCCCGGACCAGTCGAACGTTGAAAAAATGGTCAATATAGATGAAATTTTAACATTTAATCTTTTGACTTTAAATGACGGTTGGATGTGAATTATTACTTTTTCAACTAAAATAAGTGTGTTTAAAGTCATTTCTGTGCCTGAAATTGGTCAAAATTGAAGATTTTGAGTGAGCAAAACTCTGTAAAAATGGCAATTTTGGTCACTGTGAGGGTTTAAAAAGTGGTTATTCAACATGAGGCCCGATCCAAATGACATTTTGAAACATTTTTGGTAGAGTCCAAAAAAATCAATTTTCTGATGAAAAACGATGACCCCGGACCAGTCGAACGTTGAAAAAATGGTCAATATTGATGAAATTTTAACATTTAATCTTTTGACTTTAAATGAAGGTTGGATGTGAATTATTACTTTTTCAACTAAAATAAGTGTGTTTAAAGTCATTTCTGTGCCTGAAATTGGTCAAAATTGAAGATTCTGAGTAAGCAAAACTCTGTAAAAATGGCAATTTTGGTCACTGTGAGGGTTTAAAAAGTGGTTATTCAACATGAGGCCCGATCCAAATGACATTTTGAATCATTTTTGGTAGAGTCCAAAAAATCAATTTTCTGATGAAAAACGATGACCCCGGACCAGTCGAACGTTGAAAAAATGGTCAATATTGATGAAATTTTAACATTTAATCTTTTGACTTTAAATGACGGTTGGATGTGAATTATTACTTTTTCAACTAAAATAAGTGTGTTTAAAGTCATTTCTGTGCCTGAAATTGGTCAAAATTGAAGATTCTAAGTAAGCAAAACTCTGTAAAAATGGCAATTTTGGTCACTGTGAGGGTTTAAAAAGTGGTTATTCAACATGAGGCCGGATCCAAATGACATTTTGAATAATTTTTGGTAGAGTCCAAAAAATCAATTTTCTGATGAAAAACGATGACCCCGGACCAGTCGAACGTTGAAAAAATGGTCAATATTGATGAAATTTTAACATTTAATCTTTTGACTTTAAATGACGGTTGGATGTGAATTATTACTTTTTCAACTAAAATAAGTGTGTTTAAAGTCATTTCTGTGCCTGAAATTGGTCAAAATGTAAGATTTTGAGTAAGCAAAACTCTGTAAAAATGGCAATTTTGGTCACTGTGAGGGTTTAAAAAGTGGTTATTGAACATGAGGCCCGATCCAAATGACATTTTGAATCATTTTTGGTAGAGTCCAAAAAATCAATTTTCTGATGAAAAACGATGACCCCGGACCAGTCGAACGTTGAAAAAATGGTCAATATTGATGAAATTTTTACATTTAATCTTTTGACTTTAAATGACAGTTGGATGTGAATTATTACTTTTTCAACTAAAATAAGTGTGTTTAAAGTCATTTCTGTGCCTGAAAGTGGTCAAAATTGAAGATTTTGAGTAAGCAAAACTCTGTACAAATGGCAATTTTGGTCACTGTGAGGGTTTAAAAAGTGGTTATTCAACATGAGACCCGATCCAAAAGACATTTTGAATCTTTTTTGGTAGAGTCCAAAAAATCAATTTTCTGATGAAAAACGATGACCCCGGACCAGTCGAACGTTAAAAAAATGGTCAATATAGATGAAATTTTAACATTTAATCTTTTGACTTTAAATGACGGTTGGATGTGAATTATTACTTTTTCAACTAAAATAAGTGTGTTTAAAGTCATTTCTGTGCCTGAAATTGGTCAAAATTGAAGATTTTGAGTGAGCAAAACTCTGTAAAAATGGCAATTTTGGTCACTGTGAGGGTTTAAAAAGTGGTTATTCAACATGAGGCCCGATCCAAATGACATTTTGAAACATTTTTGGTAGAGTCCAAAAAAATCAATTTTCTGATGAAAAACGATGACCCCGGACCAGTCGAACGTTGAAAAAATGGTCAATATTGATGAAATTTTAACATTTAATCTTTTGACTTTAAATGAAGGTTGGATGTGAATTATTACTTTTTCAACTAAAATAAGTGTGTTTAAAGTCATTTCTGTGCCTGAAATTGGTCAAAATTGAAGATTCTGAGTAAGCAAAACTCTGTAAAAATGGCAATTTTGGTCACTGTGAGGGTTTAAAAAGTGGTTATTCAACATGAGGCCCGATCCAAATGACATTTTGAATCATTTTTGGTAGAGTCCAAAAAATCAATTTTCTGATGAAAAACGATGACCCCG
The DNA here is from genome assembly GCF_964263255.1 of Lissotriton vulgaris. NCBI lineage: Eukaryota > Metazoa > Chordata > Amphibia > Caudata > Salamandridae > Lissotriton > Lissotriton vulgaris. The sequence continues at coordinate 72,185 of NW_028242110.1, read as the reverse complement.
GACCAGTCGAACGTTGAAAAAATGGTCAATATTGATGAAATTTTAACATTTAATCTTTTGACTTTAAATGACGGTTGGATGTGAATTATTACTTTTTCAACTAAAATAAGTGTGTTTAAAGTCATTTCTGTGCCTGAAATTGGTCAAAATTGAAGATTCTGAGTAAGCAAAACTCTGTAAAAATGGCAATTTTGGTCACTGTGAGGGTTTAAAAAGTGGTTATTCAACATGAGGCCCGATCCAAATGACATTTTGAATCATTTTTGGTAGAGTCCAAAAAATCAATTTTCTGATGAAAAACGATGACCCCGGACCAGTCGAACGTTGAAAAAATGGTCAATATTGATGAAATTTTAACATTTAATCTTTTGACTTTAAATGATGGTTGGATGTGAATTATTACTTTTTCAACTAAAATAAGTGTGTTTAAAGTCATTTCTGTGCCTGAAATTGGTCAAAATTGAAGATTTTGAGTAAGCAAAACTCTGTAAAAATGGCAATTTTGGTCACTGTGAGGGTTTAAAAAGTGGTTATTCAACATGAGGCCCGATCCAAATGACATTTTGAATCATTTTTGGTAGAGTCCAAAAAATCAATTTTCTGATGAAAAACGATGACCCCGGACCAGTCGAACGTTGAAAAAATGGTCAATATTGATGAAATTTTAACATTTAATCTTTTGACTTTAAATGACGGTTGGATGTGAATTATTACTTTTTCAACTAAAATAAGTGTGTTTAAAGTCATTTCTGTGCCTGAAATTGGTCAAAATTGAAGATTTTGAGTAAGCAAAACTCTGTAAAAATGGCAATTTTGGTCACTGTGAGGGTTTAAAAAGTGGTTATTCAACATGAGGCCCGATCCAAATGACATTTTGAATCATTTTTGGTAGAGTCCAAAAAAACAATTTTCTGATGAAAAACGATGACCCCGGACCAGTCGAACGTTGAAAAAATGGTCAATATTGATGAAATTTTAACATTTAATCTTTTGACTTTAAATAACGGTTGGATGTGAATTATTACTTTTTCAACTAAAATAAGTGTGTTTAAAGTCATTTCTGTGCCTGAAATTGGTCAAAATTGAAGATTTTGAGTAAGCAAAACTCTGTAAAAATGGCAATTTTGGTCACTGTGAGGGTTTAAAAAGTGGTTATTCAACATGAGACCCGATCCAAAAAACATTTTGAATCTTTTTTGGTAGAGTCCAAAAAATCAATTTTCTGATGAAAAACGATGACCACGAACCAGTCGAACGTTGAAAAAATGGTCAATATTGATGAAATTTTAACATTTAATCTTTTGACTTTAAATGACGGTTGGATGTGAATTATTACTTTTTCAACTAAAATAAGTGTGTTTAAAGTCATTTCTGTGCCTGAAATTGGTCAAAATTGAAGATTTTGAGTAAGCAAAACTCTGTAAAAATGGCAATTTTGGTCACTGTGAGGGTTCAAAAAGTGGTTATTCAACATGAGGCCCGATCCAAATGACATTTTGAATCATTTTTGGTAGAGTCCAAAAAATCAATTTTCTGATGAAAAACGATGACCCCGGACCAGTCGAACGTTGAAAAAATGGTCAATATTGATGAAATTTTTACATTTAATCTTTTGACTTTAAATGACAGTTGGATGTGAATTATTACTTTTTCAACTAAAATAAGTGTGTTTAAAGTCATTTCTGTGCCTGAAAGTGGTCAAAATTGAAGATTTTGAGTAAGCAAAACTCTGTAAAAATGGCAATTTTGGTCACTGTGAGGGTTTAAAAAGTGGTTATTGAACATGAGGCCCGATCCAAATGACATTTTGAATCATTTTTGGTAGAGTCCAAAAAATCAATTTTCTGATGAAAAACGATGACCCCGGACCAGTCGAACGTTGAAAAAATGGTCAATATTGATGAAATTTTTACATTTAATCTTTTGACTTTAAATGACAGTTGGATGTGAATTATTACTTTTTCAACTAAAATAAGTGTGTTTAAAGTCATTTCTGTGCCTGAAAGTGGTCAAAATTGAAGATTTTGAGTAAGCAAAACTCTGTAAAAATGGCAATTTTGGTCACTGTGAGGGTTTAAAAAGTGGTTATTCAACATGAGACCCGATCCAAAAGACATTTTGAATCTTTTTTGGTAGAGTCCAAAAAATCCATTTTCTGATGAAAAACGATGACCCCGGACCAGTCGAACGTTGAAAAAATGGTCAATATTGATGAAATTTTAACATTTAATCTTTTGACTTTAAATGACGGTTGGATGTGAATTATTACTTTTTCAACTAAAATAAGTGTGTTTAAAGTCATTTCTGTGCCTGAAATTGGTCAAAATTGAAGATTTTGAGTAAGCAAAACTCTGTAAAAATGGCAATTTTGGTCACTGTGAGGGTTTAAAAAGTGGTTATTCAACATGAGGCCCGATCCAAATGACATTTTGAATCATTTTTGGTAGAGTCCAAAAAATCAATTTTCTGATGAAAAACGATGACCCCGGACCAGTCGAACGTTGAAAAAATGGTCAATATTGATGAAATTTTAACATTTAATCTTTTGACTTTAAATGACGGTTGGATGTGAATTATTACTTTTTCAACTAAAATAAGTGTGTTTAAAGTCATTTCTGTGCCTGAAAGTGGTCAAAATTGAAGATTTTGAGTAAGCAAAACTCTGTAAAAATGGCAATTTTGGTCACTGTGAGGGTTTAAAAAGTGGTTATTCAACATGAGACCCGATCCAAAAGACATTTTGAATCTTTTTTGGTAGAGTCCAAAAAATCCATTTTCTGATGAAAAACGATGACCCCGGACCAGTCGAACGTTGAAAAAATGGTCAATATAGATGAAATTTTAACATTTAATCTTTTGACTTTAAATGACGGTTGGATGTGAATTATTACTTTTTCAACTAAAATAAGTGTGTTTAAAGTCATTTCTGTGCCTGAAATTGGTCAAAATTGAAGATTTTGAGTGAGCAAAACTCTGTAAAAATGGCAATTTTGGTCACTGTGAGGGTTTAAAAAGTGGTTATTCAACATGAGGCCCGATCCAAATGACATTTTGAAACATTTTTGGTAGAGTCCAAAAAAATCAATTTTCTGATGAAAAACGATGACCCCGGACCAGTCGAACGTTGAAAAAATGGTCAATATTGATGAAATTTTAACATTTAATCTTTTGACTTTAAATGAAGGTTGGATGTGAATTATTACTTTTTCAACTAAAATAAGTGTGTTTAAAGTCATTTCTGTGCCTGAAATTGGTCAAAATTGAAGATTCTGAGTAAGCAAAACTCTGTAAAAATGGCAATTTTGGTCACTGTGAGGGTTTAAAAAGTGGTTATTCAACATGAGGCCCGATCCAAATGACATTTTGAATCATTTTTGGTAGAGTCCAAAAAATCAATTTTCTGATGAAAAACGATGACCCCGGACCAGTCGAACGTTGAAAAAATGGTCAATATTGATGAAATTTTAACATTTAATCTTTTGACTTTAAATGACGGTTGGATGTGAATTATTACTTTTTCAACTAAAATAAGTGTGTTTAAAGTCATTTCTGTGCCTGAAATTGGTCAAAATTGAAGATTTTGAGTAAGCAAAACTCTGTAAAAATGGCAATTTTGGTCACTGTGAGGGTTTGAAAAGTGGTTATTCAACATGAGGCCCGATCCAAATGACATTTTGAATCATTTTTGGTAGAGTCCAAAAAATCAATTTTCTGATGAAAAACAATGACCCCGGACCAGTTGAACGTTGAAAAAATGGTCAATATTGATGAAATTTTAACATTTAATCTTTTGACTTTAAATGACGGTTGGATGTGAATTATTACTTTTTCAACTAAAATAAGTGTGTTTAAAGTCATTTCTGTGCCTGAAATTGGTCAACATTTAAGATTTTGAGTAAGCAAAACTCTGTAAAAATGGCAATTTTGGTCACTGTGAGGGTTTAAAAAGTGGTTATTCAACATGAGGCCCGATCCAAATGACATTTTGAATCATTTTTGGTAGAGTCCAAAAAATCAATTTTCTGATGAAAAACGATGACCCCGGACCAGTCGAACGTTGAAAAAATGGTCAATATTGATGAAATTTTAACATTTAATCTTTTGACTTTAAATAACGATTGGATGTGAATTATTACTTTTTCAACTAAAATAAGTGTGTTTAAAGTCATTTCTGTGCCTGAAATTGGTCAAAATTGAAGATTTTGAGTAAGCAAAACTCTGTAAAAATGGCAATTTTGGTCACTGTGAGGGTTTAAAAAGTGGTTATTCAACATGAGACCCGATCCAAAAAACATTTTGAATCTTTTTTGGTAGAGTCCAAAAAATCCATTTTCTGATGAAAAACGATGACCCCGGACCAGTCAAACGTTGAAAAAATGGTCAATATTGAAGAAATTTTAACATTTAATCTTTTGACTTTAAATGACGGTTGGATGTGAATTATTACTTTTTCAACTACAATAAGTGTGTTTAAAGTCATTTCTGTGCCTGAAATTGGTCAAAATTGAAGATTTTGAGTAAGCAAAACTCTGTAAAAATGGCAATTTTGGTCACTGTGAGGGTTTAAAAAGTGGTTATTCAACATGAGGCCCGATCCAAATGACATTTTGAATCATTTTTGGTAGAGTCCAAAAAATCCATTTTCTGATGAAAAACGATGACCCCGGACCAGTCGAACGTTGAAAAAATGGTCAATATTGATGAAATTTTAACATTTAATCTTTTGACTTTAAATGACGGTTGGATGTGAATTATTACTTTTTCAACTAAAATAAGTGTGTTTAAAGTCATTTCTGTGCCTGAAATTGGTCAAAATTGAAGATTCTAAGTAAGCAAAACTCTGTAAAAATGGCAATTTTGGTCACTGTGAGGGTTTAAAAAGTGGTTATTCAACATGAGGCCGGATCCAAATGACATTTTGAATAATTTTTGGTAGAGTCCAAAAAATCAATTTTCTGATGAAAAACGATGACCCCGGACCAGTCGAACGTTGAAAAAATGGTCAATATTGATGAAATTTTAACATTTAATCTTTTGACTTTAAATGACGGTTGGATGTGAATTATTACTTTTTCAACTAAAATAAGTGTGTTTAAAGTCATTTCTGTGCCTGAAAGTGGTCAAAATTGAAGATTTTGAGTAAGCAAAACTCTGTAAAAATGGCAATTTTGGTCACTGTGAGGGTTTAAAAAGTGGTTATTCAACATGAGACCCGATCCAAAAGACATTTTGAATCTTTTTTGGTAGAGTCCAAAAAATCCATTTTCTGATGAAAAACGATGACCCCGGACCAGTCGAACGTTGAAAAAATGGTCAATATAGATGAAATTTTAACATTTAATCTTTTGACTTTAAATGACGGTTGGATGTGAATTATTACTTTTTCAACTAAAATAAGTGTGTTTAAAGTCATTTCTGTGCCTGAAATTGGTCAAAATTGAAGATTTTGAGTGAGCAAAACTCTGTAAAAATGGCAATTTTGGTCACTGTGAGGGTTTAAAAAGTGGTTATTCAACATGAGGCCCGATCCAAATGACATTTTGAAACATTTTTGGTAGAGTCCAAAAAAATCAATTTTCTGATGAAAAACGATGACCCCGGACCAGTCGAACGTTGAAAAAATGGTCAATATTGATGAAATTTTAACATTTAATCTTTTGACTTTAAATGAAGGTTGGATGTGAATTATTACTTTTTCAACTAAAATAAGTGTGTTTAAAGTCATTTCTGTGCCTGAAATTGGTCAAAATTGAAGATTCTGAGTAAGCAAAACTCTGTAAAAATGGCAATTTTGGTCACTGTGAGGGTTTAAAAAGTGGTTATTCAACATGAGGCCCGATCCAAATGACATTTTGAATCATTTTTGGTAGAGTCCAAAAAATCAATTTTCTGATGAAAAACGATGACCCCGGACCAGTCGAACGTTGAAAAAATGGTCAATATTGATGAAATTTTAACATTTAATCTTTTGACTTTAAATGACGGTTGGATGTGAATTATTACTTTTTCAACTAAAATAAGTGTGTTTAAAGTCATTTCTGTGCCTGAAATTGGTCAAAATTGAAGATTTTGAGTAAGCAAAACTCTGTAAAAATGGCAATTTTGGTCACTGTGAGGGTTTGAAAAGTGGTTATTCAACATGAGGCCCGATCCAAATGACATTTTGAATCATTTTTGGTAGAGTCCAAAAAATCAATTTTCTGATGAAAAACAATGACCCCGGACCAGTCGAACGTTGAAAAAATGGTCAATATTGATGAAATTTTAACATTTAATCTTTTGACTTTAAATGACGGTTGGATGTGAATTATTACTTTTTCAACTAAAATAAGTGTGTTTAAAGTCATTTCTGTGCCTGAAATTGGTCAACATTTAAGATTTTGAGTAAGCAAAACTCTGTAAAAATGGCAATTTTGGTCACTGTGAGGGTTTAAAAAGTGGTTATTCAACATGAGGCCCGATCCAAATGACATTTTGAATCATTTTTGGTAGAGTCCAAAAAATCAATTTTCTGATGAAAAACGATGACCCCGGACCAGTCGAACGTTGAAAAAATGGTCAATATTGATGAAATTTTAACATTTAATCTTTTGACTTTAAATAACGATTGGATGTGAATTATTACTTTTTCAACTAAAATAAGTGTGTTTAAAGTCATTTCTGTGCCTGAAATTGGTCAAAATTGAAGATTTTGAGTAAGCAAAACTCTGTAAAAATGGCAATTTTGGTCACTGTGAGGGTTTAAAAAGTGGTTATTCAACATGAGACCCGATCCAAAAAACATTTTGAATCTTTTTTGGTAGAGTCCAAAAAATCCATTTTCTGATGAAAAACGATGACCCCGGACCAGTCAAACGTTGAAAAAATGGTCAATATTGAAGAAATTTTAACATTTAATCTTTTGACTTTAAATGACGGTTGGATGTGAATTATTACTTTTTCAACTACAATAAGTGTGTTTAAAGTCATTTCTGTGCCTGAAATTGGTCAAAATTGAAGATTTTGAGTAAGCAAAACTCTGTAAAAATGGCAATTTTGGTCACTGTGAGGGTTTAAAAAGTGGTTATTCAACATGAGGCCCGATCCAAATGACATTTTGAATCATTTTTGGTAGAGTCCAAAAAATCAATTTTCTGATGAAAAACGATGACCCCGGACCAGTCGAACGTTGAAAAAATGGTCAATATTGATGAAATTTTAACATTTAATCTTTTGACTTTAAATGACGGTTGGATGTGAATTATTACTTTTTCAACTAAAATAAGTGTGTTTAAAGTCATTTCTGTGCCTGAAATTGGTCAAAATTGAAGATTCTAAGTAAGCAAAACTCTGTAAAAATGGCAATTTTGGTCACTGTGAGGGTTTAAAAAGTGGTTATTCAACATGAGGCCGGATCCAAATGACATTTTGAATAATTTTTGGTAGAGTCCAAAAAATCAATTTTCTGATGAAAAACGATGACCCCGGACCAGTCGAACGTTGAAAAAATGGTCAATATTGATGAAATTTTAACATTTAATCTTTTGACTTTAAATGACGGTTGGATGTGAATTATTACTTTTTCAACTAAAATAAGTGTGTTTAAAGTCATTTCTGTGCCTGAAATTGGTCAAAATGTAAGATTTTGAGTAAGCAAAACTCTGTAAAAATGGCAATTTTGGTCACTGTGAGGGTTTAAAAAGTGGTTATTGAACATGAGGCCCGATCCAAATGACATTTTGAATCATTTTTGGTAGAGTCCAAAAAATCAATTTTCTGATGAAAAACGATGACCCCGGACCAGTCGAACGTTGAAAAAATGGTCAATATTGATGAAATTTTTACATTTAATCTTTTGACTTTAAATGACAGTTGGATGTGAATTATTACTTTTTCAACTAAAATAAGTGTGTTTAAAGTCATTTCTGTGCCTGAAAGTGGTCAAAATTGAAGATTTTGAGTAAGCAAAACTCTGTACAAATGGCAATTTTGGTCACTGTGAGGGTTTAAAAAGTGGTTATTCAACATGAGACCCGATCCAAAAGACATTTTGAATCTTTTTTGGTAGAGTCCAAAAAATCAATTTTCTGATGAAAAACGATGACCCCGGACCAGTCGAACGTTAAAAAAATGGTCAATATAGATGAAATTTTAACATTTAATCTTTTGACTTTAAATGACGGTTGGATGTGAATTATTACTTTTTCAACTAAAATAAGTGTGTTTAAAGTCATTTCTGTGCCTGAAATTGGTCAAAATTGAAGATTTTGAGTGAGCAAAACTCTGTAAAAATGGCAATTTTGGTCACTGTGAGGGTTTAAAAAGTGGTTATTCAACATGAGGCCCGATCCAAATGACATTTTGAAACATTTTTGGTAGAGTCCAAAAAAACCAATTTTCTGATGAAAAACGATGACCCCGGACCAGTCGAACGTTGAAAAAATGGTCAATATTGATGAAATTTTAACATTTAATCTTTTGACTTTAAATAACGGTTGGATGTGAATTATTACTTTTTCAACTAAAATAAGTGTGTTTAAAGTCATTTCTGTGCCTGAAATTGGTCAAAATTGAAGATTTTGAGTAAGCAAAACTCTGTAAAAATGGCAATTTTGGTCACTGTGAGGGTTTAAAAAGTGGTTATTCAACATGAGACCCGATCCAAAAAACATTTTGAATCTTTTTTGGTAGAGTCCAAAAAATCAATTTTCTGATGAAAAACGATGACCACGAACCAGTCGAACGTTGAAAAAATGGTCAATATTGATGAAATTTTAACATTTAATCTTTTGACTTTAAATGACGGTTGGATGTGAATTATTACTTTTTCAACTAAAATAAGTGTGTTTAAAGTCATTTCTGTGCCTGAAATTGGTCAAAATTGAAGATTTTGAGTAAGCAAAACTCTGTAAAAATGGCAATTTTGGTCACTGTGAGGGTTCAAAAAGTGGTTATTCAACATGAGGCCCGATCCAAATGACATTTTGAATCATTTTTGGTAGAGTCCAAAAAATCAATTTTCTGATGAAAAACGATGACCCCGGACCAGTCGAACGTTGAAAAAATGGTCAATATTGATGAAATTTTTACATTTAATCTTTTGACTTTAAATGACAGTTGGATGTGAATTATTACTTTTTCAACTAAAATAAGTGTGTTTAAAGTCATTTCTGTGCCTGAAAGTGGTCAAAATTGAAGATTTTGAGTAAGCAAAACTCTGTAAAAATGGCAATTTTGGTCACTGTGAGGGTTTAAAAAGTGGTTATTCAACATGAGACCCGATCCAAAAGACATTTTGAATCTTTTTTGGTAGAGTCCAAAAAATCAATTTTCTGATGAAAAACGATGACCCCGGACCAGTCGAACGTTAAAAAAATGGTCAATATAGATGAAATTTTAACATTTAATCTTTTGACTTTAAATGACGGTTGGATGTGAATTATTACTTTTTCAACTAAAATAAGTGTGTTTAAAGTCATTTCTGTGCCTGAAATTGGTCAAAATTGAAGATTTTGAGTGAGCAAAACTCTGTAAAAATGGCAATTTTGGTCACTGTGAGGGTTTAAAAAGTGGTTATTCAACATGAGGCCCGATCCAAATGACATTTTGAAACATTTTTGGTAGAGTCCAAAAAAATCAATTTTCTGATGAAAAACGATGACCCCGGACCAGTCGAACGTTGAAAAAATGGTCAATATTGATGAAATTTTAACATTTAATCTTTTGACTTTAAATGAAGGTTGGATGTGAATTATTACTTTTTCAACTAAAATAAGTGTGTTTAAAGTCATTTCTGTGCCTGAAATTGGTCAAAATTGAAGATTTTGAGTGAGCAAAACTCTGTAAAAATGGCAATTTTGGTCACTGTGAGGGTTTAAAAAGTGGTTATTCAACATGAGGCCCGATCCAAATGACATTTTGAAACATTTTTGGTAGAGTCCAAAAAAATCAATTTTCTGATGAAAAACGATGACCCCGGACCAGTCGAACGTTGAAAAAATGGTCAATATTGATGAAATTTTAACATTTAATCTTTTGACTTTAAATGACGGTTGGATGTGAATTATTACTTTTTCAACTAAAATAAGTGTGTTTAAAGTCATTTCTGTGCCTGAAATTGGTCAAAATTGAAGATTTTGAGTAAGCAAAACTCTGTAAAAATGGCAATTTTGGTCACTGTGAGGGTTTAAAAGTGGTTATTCAACATGAGGCCCGATCCAAATGACATTTTGAATCATTTTTGGTAGAGTCCAAAAAATCAATTTTCTGATGAAAAACGATGACCCCGGACCAGTCGAACGTTGAAAAAATGGTCAATATTGATGAAATTTTAACATTTAATCTTTTGACTTTAAATGACGGTTGGATGTGAATTATTACTTTTTCAACTAAAATAAGTGTGTTTAAAGTCATTTCTGTGCCTGAAATTGGTCAAAATTTAAGATTTTGAGTAAGCAAAACTCTGTAAAAATGGCAATTTTGGTCACTGTGAGGGTTTAAAAAGTGGTTATTCAACATGAGGCCCGATCCAAATGACATTTTGAATCATTTTTGGTAGAGTCCAAAAAAACAATTTTCTGATGAAAAACGATGACCCCGGACCAGTCGAACGTTGAAAAAATGGTCAATATTGATGAAATTTTAACATTTAATCTTTTGACTTTAAATAACGGTTGGATGTGAATTATTACTTTTTCAACTAAAATAAGTGTGTTTAAAGTCATTTCTGTGCCTGAAATTGGTCAAAATTGAAGATTTTGAGTAAGCAAAACTCTGTAAAAATGGCAATTTTGGTCACTGTGAGGGTTTAAAAAGTGGTTATTCAACATGAGACCCGATCCAAAAAACATTTTGAATCTTTTTTGGTAGAGTCCAAAAAATCAATTTTCTGATGAAAAACGATGACCACGGACCAGTCGAACGTTGAAAAAATGGTCAATATTGATGAAATTTTAACATTTAATCTTTTGACTTTAAATGACGGTTGGATGTGAATTATTACTTTTTCAACTAAAATAAGTGTGTTTAAAGTCATTTCTGTGCCTGAAATTGGTCAAAATTGAAGATTCTGAGTAAGCAAAACTCTGTAAAAATGGCAATTTTGGTCACTGTGAGGGTTTAAAAAGTGGTTATTCAACATGAGGCCCGATCCAAATGACATTTTGAATCATTTTTGGTAGAGTCCAAAAAATCCATTTTCTGATGAAAAACGATGACCCCGGACCAGTCGAACGTTGAAAAAATGGTCAATATTGATGAAATTTTAACATTTAATCTTTTGACTTTAAATGATGGTTGGATGTGAATTATTACTTTTTCAACTAAAATAAGTGTGTTTAAAGTCATTTCTGTGCCTGAAATTGGTCAAAATTGAAGATTTTGAGTAAGCAAAACTCTGTAAAAATGGCAATTTTGGTCACTGTGAGGGTTTAAAAAGTGGTTATTCAACATGAGGCCCGATCCAAATGACATTTTGAATCATTTTTGGTAGAGTCCAAAAAATCAATTTTCTGATGAAAAACGATGACCCCGGACCAGTCGAACGTTGAAAAAATGGTCAATATTGATGAAATTTTAACATTTAATCTTTTGACTTTAAATGACGGTTGGATGTGAATTATTACTTTTTCAACTAAAATAAGTGTGTTTAAAGTCATTTCTGTGCCTGAAATTGGTCAAAATTGAAGATTTTGAGTAAGCAAAACTCTGTAAAAATGGCAATTTTGGTCACTGTGAGGGTTTAAAAAGTGGTTATTCAACATGAGGCCCGATCCAAATGACATTTTGAATCATTTTTGGTAGAGTCCAAAAAAACAATTTTCTGATGAAAAACGATGACCCCGGACCAGTCGAACGTTGAAAAAATGGTCAATATTGATGAAATTTTAACATTTAATCTTTTGACTTTAAATAACGGTTGGATGTGAATTATTACTTTTTCAACTAAAATAAGTGTGTTTAAAGTCATTTCTGTGCCTGAAATTGGTCAAAATTGAAGATTTTGAGTAAGCAAAACTCTGTAAAAATGGCAATTTTGGTCACTGTGAGGGTTTAAAAAGTGGTTATTCAACATGAGACCCGATCCAAAAAACATTTTGAATCTTTTTTGGTAGAGTCCAAAAAATCAATTTTCTGATGAAAAACGATGACCACGAACCAGTCGAACGTTGAAAAAATGGTCAATATTGATGAAATTTTAACATTTAATCTTTTGACTTTAAATGACGGTTGGATGTGAATTATTACTTTTTCAACTAAAATAAGTGTGTTTAAAGTCATTTCTGTGCCTGAAATTGGTCAAAATTGAAGATTTTGAGTAAGCAAAACTCTGTAAAAATGGCAATTTTGGTCACTGTGAGGGTTCAAAAAGTGGTTATTCAACATGAGGCCCGATCCAAATGACATTTTGAATCATTTTTGGTAGAGTCCAAAAAATCAATTTTCTGATGAAAAACGATGACCCCGGACCAGTCGAACGTTGAAAAAATGGTCAATATTGATGAAATTTTTACATTTAATCTTTTGACTTTAAATGACAGTTGGATGTGAATTATTACTTTTTCAACTAAAATAAGTGTGTTTAAAGTCATTTCTGTGCCTGAAATTGGTCAAAATTGAAGATTTTGAGTAAGCAAAACTCTGTAAAAATGGCAATTTTGGTCACTGTGAGGGTTTAAAAAGTGGTTATTCAACATGAGGCCCGATCCAAAAAACATTTTGAATCTTTTTTGGTAGAGTCCAAAAAATCAATTTTCTGATGAAAAACGATGACCCCGGACCAGTCGAACGTTCAAAAAATGGTCAATATTGATGAAATTTTAACATTTAATCTTTTGACTTTAAATGACGGTTGGATGTGAATTATTACTTTTTCAACTAAAATAAGTGTGTTTAAAGTCATTTCTGTGCCTGAAATTGGTCAAAATGTAAGATTTTGAGTAAGCAAAACTCTGTAAAAATGGCAATTTTGGTCACTGTGAGGGTTTAAAAAGTGGTTATTGAACATGAGGCCCGATCCAAATGACATTTTGAATCATTTTTGGTAGAGTCCAAAAAATCAATTTTCTGATGAAAAACGATGACCCCGGACCAGTCGAACGTTGAAAAAATGGTCAATATTGATGAAATTTTTACATTTAATCTTTTGACTTTAAATGACAGTTGGATGTGAATTATTACTTTTTCAACTAAAATAAGTGTGTTTAAAGTCATTTCTGTGCCTGAAAGTGGTCAAAATTGAAGATTTTGAGTAAGCAAAACTCTGTAAAAATGGCAATTTTGGTCACTGTGAGGGTTTAAAAAGTGGTTATTCAACATGAGACCCGATCCAAAAGACATTTTGAATCTTTTTTGGTAGAGTCCAAAAAATCCATTTTCTGATGAAAAACGATGACCCCGGACCAGTCGAACGTTGAAAAAATGGTCAATATTGATGAAATTTTAACATTTAATCTTTTGACTTTAAATGACGGTTGGATGTGAATTATTACTTTTTCAACTAAAATAAGTGTGTTTAAAGTCATTTCTGTGCCTGAAATTGGTCAAAATTTAAGATTTTGAGTAAGCAAAACTCTGTAAAAATGGCAATTTTGGTCACTGTGAGGGTTTAAAAAGTGGTTATTCAACATGAGGCCCGATCCAAATGACATTTTGAATCATTTTTGGTAGAGTCCAAAAAATCAATTTTCTGATGAAAAACGATGACCCCGGACCAGTCGAACGTTGAAAAAATGGTCAATATTGATGAAATTTTAACATTTAATCTTTTGACTTTAAATGACGGTTGGATGTGAATTATTACTTTTTCAACTAAAATAAGTGTGTTTAAAGTCATTTCTGTGCCTGAAAGTGGTCAAAATTGAAGATTTTGAGTAAGCAAAACTCTGTAAAAATGGCAATTTTGGTCACTGTGAGGGTTTAAAAAGTGGTTATTCAACATGAGACCCGATCCAAAAGACATTTTGAATCTTTTTTGGTAGAGTCCAAAAAATCCATTTTCTGATGAAAAACGATGACCCCGGACCAGTCGAACGTTGAAAAAATGGTCAATATAGATGAAATTTTAACATTTAATCTTTTGACTTTAAATGACGGTTGGATGTGAATTATTACTTTTTCAACTAAAATAAGTGTGTTTAAAGTCATTTCTGTGCCTGAAATTGGTCAAAATTGAAGATTTTGAGTGAGCAAAACTCTGTAAAAATGGCAATTTTGGTCACTGTGAGGGTTTAAAAAGTGGTTATTCAACATGAGGCCCGATCCAAATGACATTTTGAAACATTTTTGGTAGAGTCCAAAAAAATCAATTTTCTGATGAAAAACGATGACCCCGGACCAGTCGAACGTTGAAAAAATGGTCAATATTGATGAAATTTTAACATTTAATCTTTTGACTTTAAATGAAGGTTGGATGTGAATTATTACTTTTTCAACTAAAATAAGTGTGTTTAAAGTCATTTCTGTGCCTGAAATTGGTCAAAATTGAAGATTCTGAGTAAGCAAAACTCTGTAAAAATGGCAATTTTGGTCACTGTGAGGGTTTAAAAAGTGGTTATTCAACATGAGGCCCGATCCAAATGACATTTTGAATCATTTTTGGTAGAGTCCAAAAAATCAATTTTCTGATGAAAAACGATGACCCCGGACCAGTCGAACGTTGAAAAAATGGTCAATATTGATGAAATTTTAACATTTAATCTTTTGACTTTAAATGACGGTTGGATGTGAATTATTACTTTTTCAACTAAAATAAGTGTGTTTAAAGTCATTTCTGTGCCTGAAATTGGTCAAAATTGAAGATTTTGAGTAAGCAAAACTCTGTAAAAATGGCAATTTTGGTCACTGTGAGGGTTTGAAAAGTGGTTATTCAACATGAGGCCCGATCCAAATGACATTTTGAATCATTTTTGGTAGAGTCCAAAAAATCAATTTTCTGATGAAAAACAATGACCCCGGACCAGTCGAACGTTGAAAAAATGGTCAATATTGATGAAATTTTAACATTTAATCTTTTGACTTTAAATGACGGTTGGATGTGAATTATTACTTTTTCAACTAAAATAAGTGTGTTTAAAGTCATTTCTGTGCCTGAAAGTGGTCAAAATTGAAGATTTTGAGTAAGCAAAACTCTGTAAAAATGGCAATTTTGGTCACTGTGAGGGTTTAAAAAGTGGTTATTCAACATGAGACCCGATCCAAAAAACATTTTGAATCTTTTTTGGTAGAGTCCAAAAAATCCATTTTCTGATGAAAAACGATGACCCCGGACCAGTCAAACGTTGAAAAAATGGTCAATATTGAAGAAATTTTAACATTTAATCTTTTGACTTTAAATGACGGTTGGATGTGAATTATTACTTTTTCAACTAAAATAAGTGTGTTTAAAGTCATTTCTGTGCCTGAAATTGGTCAAAATTGAAGATTTTGAGTAAGCAAAACTCTGTAAAAATGGCAATTTTGGTCACTGTGAGGGTTTAAAAAGTGGTTATTCAACATGAGGCCCGATCCAAATGACATTTTGAATCATTTTTGGTAGAGTCCAAAAAATCAATTTTCTGATGAAAAACGATGACCCCGGACCAGTCGAACGTTGAAAAAATGGTCAATATTGATGAAATTTTAACATTTAATCTTTTGACTTTAAATGACGGTTGGATGTGAATTATTACTTTTTCAACTAAAATAAGTGTGTTTAAAGTCATTTCTGTGCCTGAAATTGGTCAAAATTGAAGATTCTAAGTAAGCAAAACTCTGTAAAAATGGCAATTTTGGTCACTGTGAGGGTTTAAAAAGTGGTTATTCAACATGAGGCCGGATCCAAATGACATTTTGAATAATTTTTGGTAGAGTCCAAAAAATCAATTTTCTGATGAAAAACGATGACCCCGGACCAGTCGAACGTTGAAAAAATGGTCAATATTGATGAAATTTTAACATTTAATCTTTTGACTTTAAATGACGGTTGGATGTGAATTATTACTTTTTCAACTAAAATAAGTGTGTTTAAAGTCATTTCTGTGCCTGAAATTGGTCAAAATGTAAGATTTTGAGTAAGCAAAACTCTGTAAAAATGGCAATTTTGGTCACTGTGAGGGTTTAAAAAGTGGTTATTGAACATGAGGCCCGATCCAAATGACATTTTGAATCATTTTTGGTAGAGTCCAAAAAATCAATTTTCTGATGAAAAACGATGACCCCGGACCAGTCGAACGTTGAAAAAATGGTCAATATTGATGAAATTTTTACATTTAATCTTTTGACTTTAAATGACAGTTGGATGTGAATTATTACTTTTTCAACTAAAATAAGTGTGTTTAAAGTCATTTCTGTGCCTGAAAGTGGTCAAAATTGAAGATTTTGAGTAAGCAAAACTCTGTACAAATGGCAATTTTGGTCACTGTGAGGGTTTAAAAAGTGGTTATTCAACATGAGACCCGATCCAAAAGACATTTTGAATCTTTTTTGGTAGAGTCCAAAAAATCAATTTTCTGATGAAAAACGATGACCCCGGACCAGTCGAACGTTAAAAAAATGGTCAATATAGATGAAATTTTAACATTTAATCTTTTGACTTTAAATGACGGTTGGATGTGAATTATTACTTTTTCAACTAAAATAAGTGTGTTTAAAGTCATTTCTGTGCCTGAAATTGGTCAAAATTGAAGATTTTGAGTGAGCAAAACTCTGTAAAAATGGCAATTTTGGTCACTGTGAGGGTTTAAAAAGTGGTTATTCAACATGAGGCCCGATCCAAATGACATTTTGAAACATTTTTGGTAGAGTCCAAAAAAATCAATTTTCTGATGAAAAACGATGACCCCGGACCAGTCGAACGTTGAAAAAATGGTCAATATTGATGAAATTTTAACATTTAATCTTTTGACTTTAAATGAAGGTTGGATGTGAATTATTACTTTTTCAACTAAAATAAGTGTGTTTAAAGTCATTTCTGTGCCTGAAATTGGTCAAAATTGAAGATTCTGAGTAAGCAAAACTCTGTAAAAATGGCAATTTTGGTCACTGTGAGGGTTTAAAAAGTGGTTATTCAACATGAGGCCCGATCCAAATGACATTTTGAATCATTTTTGGTAGAGTCCAAAAAATCAATTTTCTGATGAAAAACGATGACCCCGGACCAGTCGAACGTTGAAAAAATGGTCAATATTGATGAAATTTTAACATTTAATCTTTTGACTTTAAATGACGGTTGGATGTGAATTATTACTTTTTCAACTAAAATAAGTGTGTTTAAAGTCATTTCTGTGCCTGAAATTGGTCAAAATTGAAGATTTTGAGTAAGAAAAACTCTGTAAAAATGGCAATTTTGGTCACTGTGAGGGTTTAAAAAGTGGTTATTCAACATGAGACCCGATCCAAAAAACATTTTGAATCTTTTTTGGTAGAGTCCAAAAAATCCATTTTCTGATGAAAAACGATGACCCCGGACCAGTCAAACGTTGAAAAAATGGTCAATATTGAAGAAATTTTAACATTTAATCTTTTGACTTTAAATGACGGTTGGATGTGAATTATTACTTTTTCAACTAAAATAAGTGTGTTTAAAGTCATTTCTGTGCCTGAAATTGGTCAAAATTGAAGATTTTGAGTAAGCAAAACTCTGTAAAAATGGCAATTTTGGTCACTGTGAGGGTTTAAAAAGTGGTTATTCAACATGAGGCCCGATCCAAATGACATTTTGAATCATTTTTGGTAGAGTCCAAAAAATCAATTTTCTGATGAAAAACGATGACCCCGGACCAGTCGAACGTTGAAAAAATGGTCAATATTGATGAAATTTTAACATTTAATCTTTTGACTTTAAATGACGGTTGGATGTGAATTATTACTTTTTCAACTAAAATAAGTGTGTTTAAAGTCATTTCTGTGCCTGAAATTGGTCAAAATTGAAGATTCTAAGTAAGCAAAACTCTGTAAAAATGGCAATTTTGGTCACTGTGAGGGTTTAAAAAGTGGTTATTCAACATGAGGCCGGATCCAAATGACATTTTGAATAATTTTTGGTAGAGTCCAAAAAATCAATTTTCTGATGAAAAACGATGACCCCGGACCAGTCGAACGTTGAAAAAATGGTCAATATTGATGAAATTTTAACATTTAATCTTTTGACTTTAAATGACGGTTGGATGTGAATTATTACTTTTTCAACTAAAATAAGTGTGTTTAAAGTCATTTCTGTGCCTGAAATTGGTCAAAATGTAAGATTTTGAGTAAGCAAAACTCTGTAAAAATGGCAATTTTGGTCACTGTGAGGGTTTAAAAAGTGGTTATTGAACATGAGGCCCGATCCAAATGACATTTTGAATCATTTTTGGTAGAGTCCAAAAAATCAATTTTCTGATGAAAAACGATGACCCCGGACCAGTCGAACGTTGAAAAAATGGTCAATATTGATGAAATTTTTACATTTAATCTTTTGACTTTAAATGACAGTTGGATGTGAATTATTACTTTTTCAACTAAAATAAGTGTGTTTAAAGTCATTTCTGTGCCTGAAAGTGGTCAAAATTGAAGATTTTGAGTAAGCAAAACTCTGTACAAATGGCAATTTTGGTCACTGTGAGGGTTTAAAAAGTGGTTATTCAACATGAGACCCGATCCAAAAGACATTTTGAATCTTTTTTGGTAGAGTCCAAAAAATCAATTTTCTGATGAAAAACGATGACCCCGGACCAGTCGAACGTTAAAAAAATGGTCAATATAGATGAAATTTTAACATTTAATCTTTTGACTTTAAATGACGGTTGGATGTGAATTATTACTTTTTCAACTAAAATAAGTGTGTTTACAGTCATTTCTGTGCCTGAAATTGGTCAAAATTGAAGATTTTGAGTGAGCAAAACTCTGTAAAAATGGCAATTTTGGTCACTGTGAGGGTTTAAAAAGTGGTTATTCAACATGAGGCCCGATCCAAATGACATTTTGAAACATTTTTGGTAGAGTCCAAAAAAATCAATTTTCTGATGAAAAACGATGACCCCGGACCAGTCGAACGTTGAAAAAATGGTCAATATTGATGAAATTTTAACATTTAATCTTTTGACTTTAAATGAAGGTTGGATGTGAATTATTACTTTTTCAACTAAAATAAGTGTGTTTAAAGTCATTTCTGTGCCTGAAATTGGTCAAAATTGAAGATTCT
Source organism: Lissotriton vulgaris (assembly GCF_964263255.1). Classification (NCBI taxonomy): domain Eukaryota; kingdom Metazoa; phylum Chordata; class Amphibia; order Caudata; family Salamandridae; genus Lissotriton; species Lissotriton vulgaris. The sequence goes on along the minus strand of NW_028242110.1, from coordinate 53,047 downwards.
GAGTAAGCAAAACTCTGTAAAAATGGCAATTTTGGTCACTGTGAGGGTTTAAAAAGTGGTTATTCAACATGAGGCCCGATCCAAATGACATTTTGAATCATTTTTGGTAGAGTCCAAAAAATCAATTTTCTGATGAAAAACGATGACCCCGGACCAGTCGAACGTTGAAAAAATGGTCAATATTGATGAAATTTTAACATTTAATCTTTTGACTTTAAATGACGGTTGGATGTGAATTATTACTTTTTCAACTAAAATAAGTGTGTTTAAAGTCATTTCTGTGCCTGAAATTGGTCAAAATTGAAGATTCTGAGTAAGCAAAACTCTGTAAAAATGGCAATTTTGGTCACTGTGAGGGTTTAAAAAGTGGTTATTCAACATGAGGCCCGATCCAAATGACATTTTGAATCATTTTTGGTAGAGTCCAAAAAATCAATTTTCTGATGAAAAACGATGACCCCGGACCAGTCGAACGTTGAAAAAATGGTCAATATTGATGAAATTTTAACATTTAATCTTTTGACTTTAAATGATGGTTGGATGTGAATTATTACTTTTTCAACTAAAATAAGTGTGTTTAAAGTCATTTCTGTGCCTGAAATTGGTCAAAATTGAAGATTTTGAGTAAGCAAAACTCTGTAAAAATGGCAATTTTGGTCACTGTGAGGGTTTAAAAAGTGGTTATTCAACATGAGGCCCGATCCAAATGACATTTTGAATCATTTTTGGTAGAGTCCAAAAAATCAATTTTCTGATGAAAAACGATGACCCCGGACCAGTCGAACGTTGAAAAAATGGTCAATATTGATGAAATTTTAACATTTAATCTTTTGACTTTAAATGACGGTTGGATGTGAATTATTACTTTTTCAACTAAAATAAGTGTGTTTAAAGTCATTTCTGTGCCTGAAATTGGTCAAAATTGAAGATTTTGAGTAAGCAAAACTCTGTAAAAATGGCAATTTTGGTCACTGTGAGGGTTTAAAAAGTGGTTATTCAACATGAGGCCCGATCCAAATGACATTTTGAATCATTTTTGGTAGAGTCCAAAAAAACAATTTTCTGATGAAAAACGATGACCCCGGACCAGTCGAACGTTGAAAAAATGGTCAATATTGATGAAATTTTAACATTTAATCTTTTGACTTTAAATAACGGTTGGATGTGAATTATTACTTTTTCAACTAAAATAAGTGTGTTTAAAGTCATTTCTGTGCCTGAAATTGGTCAAAATTGAAGATTTTGAGTAAGCAAAACTCTGTAAAAATGGCAATTTTGGTCACTGTGAGGGTTTAAAAAGTGGTTATTCAACATGAGACCCGATCCAAAAAACATTTTGAATCTTTTTTGGTAGAGTCCAAAAAATCAATTTTCTGATGAAAAACGATGACCACGAACCAGTCGAACGTTGAAAAAATGGTCAATATTGATGAAATTTTAACATTTAATCTTTTGACTTTAAATGACGGTTGGATGTGAATTATTACTTTTTCAACTAAAATAAGTGTGTTTAAAGTCATTTCTGTGCCTGAAATTGGTCAAAATTGAAGATTTTGAGTAAGCAAAACTCTGTAAAAATGGCAATTTTGGTCACTGTGAGGGTTCAAAAAGTGGTTATTCAACATGAGGCCCGATCCAAATGACATTTTGAATCATTTTTGGTAGAGTCCAAAAAATCAATTTTCTGATGAAAAACGATGACCCCGGACCAGTCGAACGTTGAAAAAATGGTCAATATTGATGAAATTTTTACATTTAATCTTTTGACTTTAAATGACAGTTGGATGTGAATTATTACTTTTTCAACTAAAATAAGTGTGTTTAAAGTCATTTCTGTGCCTGAAAGTGGTCAAAATTGAAGATTTTGAGTAAGCAAAACTCTGTAAAAATGGCAATTTTGGTCACTGTGAGGGTTTAAAAAGTGGTTATTGAACATGAGGCCCGATCCAAATGACATTTTGAATCATTTTTGGTAGAGTCCAAAAAATCAATTTTCTGATGAAAAACGATGACCCCGGACCAGTCGAACGTTGAAAAAATGGTCAATATTGATGAAATTTTTACATTTAATCTTTTGACTTTAAATGACAGTTGGATGTGAATTATTACTTTTTCAACTAAAATAAGTGTGTTTAAAGTCATTTCTGTGCCTGAAAGTGGTCAAAATTGAAGATTTTGAGTAAGCAAAACTCTGTAAAAATGGCAATTTTGGTCACTGTGAGGGTTTAAAAAGTGGTTATTCAACATGAGACCCGATCCAAAAGACATTTTGAATCTTTTTTGGTAGAGTCCAAAAAATCCATTTTCTGATGAAAAACGATGACCCCGGACCAGTCGAACGTTGAAAAAATGGTCAATATTGATGAAATTTTAACATTTAATCTTTTGACTTTAAATGACGGTTGGATGTGAATTATTACTTTTTCAACTAAAATAAGTGTGTTTAAAGTCATTTCTGTGCCTGAAATTGGTCAAAATTGAAGATTTTGAGTAAGCAAAACTCTGTAAAAATGGCAATTTTGGTCACTGTGAGGGTTTAAAAAGTGGTTATTCAACATGAGGCCCGATCCAAATGACATTTTGAATCATTTTTGGTAGAGTCCAAAAAATCAATTTTCTGATGAAAAACGATGACCCCGGACCAGTCGAACGTTGAAAAAATGGTCAATATTGATGAAATTTTAACATTTAATCTTTTGACTTTAAATGACGGTTGGATGTGAATTATTACTTTTTCAACTAAAATAAGTGTGTTTAAAGTCATTTCTGTGCCTGAAAGTGGTCAAAATTGAAGATTTTGAGTAAGCAAAACTCTGTAAAAATGGCAATTTTGGTCACTGTGAGGGTTTAAAAAGTGGTTATTCAACATGAGACCCGATCCAAAAGACATTTTGAATCTTTTTTGGTAGAGTCCAAAAAATCCATTTTCTGATGAAAAACGATGACCCCGGACCAGTCGAACGTTGAAAAAATGGTCAATATAGATGAAATTTTAACATTTAATCTTTTGACTTTAAATGACGGTTGGATGTGAATTATTACTTTTTCAACTAAAATAAGTGTGTTTAAAGTCATTTCTGTGCCTGAAATTGGTCAAAATTGAAGATTTTGAGTGAGCAAAACTCTGTAAAAATGGCAATTTTGGTCACTGTGAGGGTTTAAAAAGTGGTTATTCAACATGAGGCCCGATCCAAATGACATTTTGAAACATTTTTGGTAGAGTCCAAAAAAATCAATTTTCTGATGAAAAACGATGACCCCGGACCAGTCGAACGTTGAAAAAATGGTCAATATTGATGAAATTTTAACATTTAATCTTTTGACTTTAAATGAAGGTTGGATGTGAATTATTACTTTTTCAACTAAAATAAGTGTGTTTAAAGTCATTTCTGTGCCTGAAATTGGTCAAAATTGAAGATTCTGAGTAAGCAAAACTCTGTAAAAATGGCAATTTTGGTCACTGTGAGGGTTTAAAAAGTGGTTATTCAACATGAGGCCCGATCCAAATGACATTTTGAATCATTTTTGGTAGAGTCCAAAAAATCAATTTTCTGATGAAAAACGATGACCCCGGACCAGTCGAACGTTGAAAAAATGGTCAATATTGATGAAATTTTAACATTTAATCTTTTGACTTTAAATGACGGTTGGATGTGAATTATTACTTTTTCAACTAAAATAAGTGTGTTTAAAGTCATTTCTGTGCCTGAAATTGGTCAAAATTGAAGATTTTGAGTAAGCAAAACTCTGTAAAAATGGCAATTTTGGTCACTGTGAGGGTTTGAAAAGTGGTTATTCAACATGAGGCCCGATCCAAATGACATTTTGAATCATTTTTGGTAGAGTCCAAAAAATCAATTTTCTGATGAAAAACAATGACCCCGGACCAGTTGAACGTTGAAAAAATGGTCAATATTGATGAAATTTTAACATTTAATCTTTTGACTTTAAATGACGGTTGGATGTGAATTATTACTTTTTCAACTAAAATAAGTGTGTTTAAAGTCATTTCTGTGCCTGAAATTGGTCAACATTTAAGATTTTGAGTAAGCAAAACTCTGTAAAAATGGCAATTTTGGTCACTGTGAGGGTTTAAAAAGTGGTTATTCAACATGAGGCCCGATCCAAATGACATTTTGAATCATTTTTGGTAGAGTCCAAAAAATCAATTTTCTGATGAAAAACGATGACCCCGGACCAGTCGAACGTTGAAAAAATGGTCAATATTGATGAAATTTTAACATTTAATCTTTTGACTTTAAATAACGATTGGATGTGAATTATTACTTTTTCAACTAAAATAAGTGTGTTTAAAGTCATTTCTGTGCCTGAAATTGGTCAAAATTGAAGATTTTGAGTAAGCAAAACTCTGTAAAAATGGCAATTTTGGTCACTGTGAGGGTTTAAAAAGTGGTTATTCAACATGAGACCCGATCCAAAAAACATTTTGAATCTTTTTTGGTAGAGTCCAAAAAATCCATTTTCTGATGAAAAACGATGACCCCGGACCAGTCAAACGTTGAAAAAATGGTCAATATTGAAGAAATTTTAACATTTAATCTTTTGACTTTAAATGACGGTTGGATGTGAATTATTACTTTTTCAACTACAATAAGTGTGTTTAAAGTCATTTCTGTGCCTGAAATTGGTCAAAATTGAAGATTTTGAGTAAGCAAAACTCTGTAAAAATGGCAATTTTGGTCACTGTGAGGGTTTAAAAAGTGGTTATTCAACATGAGGCCCGATCCAAATGACATTTTGAATCATTTTTGGTAGAGTCCAAAAAATCCATTTTCTGATGAAAAACGATGACCCCGGACCAGTCGAACGTTGAAAAAATGGTCAATATTGATGAAATTTTAACATTTAATCTTTTGACTTTAAATGACGGTTGGATGTGAATTATTACTTTTTCAACTAAAATAAGTGTGTTTAAAGTCATTTCTGTGCCTGAAATTGGTCAAAATTGAAGATTCTAAGTAAGCAAAACTCTGTAAAAATGGCAATTTTGGTCACTGTGAGGGTTTAAAAAGTGGTTATTCAACATGAGGCCGGATCCAAATGACATTTTGAATAATTTTTGGTAGAGTCCAAAAAATCAATTTTCTGATGAAAAACGATGACCCCGGACCAGTCGAACGTTGAAAAAATGGTCAATATTGATGAAATTTTAACATTTAATCTTTTGACTTTAAATGACGGTTGGATGTGAATTATTACTTTTTCAACTAAAATAAGTGTGTTTAAAGTCATTTCTGTGCCTGAAAGTGGTCAAAATTGAAGATTTTGAGTAAGCAAAACTCTGTAAAAATGGCAATTTTGGTCACTGTGAGGGTTTAAAAAGTGGTTATTCAACATGAGACCCGATCCAAAAGACATTTTGAATCTTTTTTGGTAGAGTCCAAAAAATCCATTTTCTGATGAAAAACGATGACCCCGGACCAGTCGAACGTTGAAAAAATGGTCAATATAGATGAAATTTTAACATTTAATCTTTTGACTTTAAATGACGGTTGGATGTGAATTATTACTTTTTCAACTAAAATAAGTGTGTTTAAAGTCATTTCTGTGCCTGAAATTGGTCAAAATTGAAGATTTTGAGTGAGCAAAACTCTGTAAAAATGGCAATTTTGGTCACTGTGAGGGTTTAAAAAGTGGTTATTCAACATGAGGCCCGATCCAAATGACATTTTGAAACATTTTTGGTAGAGTCCAAAAAAATCAATTTTCTGATGAAAAACGATGACCCCGGACCAGTCGAACGTTGAAAAAATGGTCAATATTGATGAAATTTTAACATTTAATCTTTTGACTTTAAATGAAGGTTGGATGTGAATTATTACTTTTTCAACTAAAATAAGTGTGTTTAAAGTCATTTCTGTGCCTGAAATTGGTCAAAATTGAAGATTCTGAGTAAGCAAAACTCTGTAAAAATGGCAATTTTGGTCACTGTGAGGGTTTAAAAAGTGGTTATTCAACATGAGGCCCGATCCAAATGACATTTTGAATCATTTTTGGTAGAGTCCAAAAAATCAATTTTCTGATGAAAAACGATGACCCCGGACCAGTCGAACGTTGAAAAAATGGTCAATATTGATGAAATTTTAACATTTAATCTTTTGACTTTAAATGACGGTTGGATGTGAATTATTACTTTTTCAACTAAAATAAGTGTGTTTAAAGTCATTTCTGTGCCTGAAATTGGTCAAAATTGAAGATTTTGAGTAAGCAAAACTCTGTAAAAATGGCAATTTTGGTCACTGTGAGGGTTTGAAAAGTGGTTATTCAACATGAGGCCCGATCCAAATGACATTTTGAATCATTTTTGGTAGAGTCCAAAAAATCAATTTTCTGATGAAAAACAATGACCCCGGACCAGTCGAACGTTGAAAAAATGGTCAATATTGATGAAATTTTAACATTTAATCTTTTGACTTTAAATGACGGTTGGATGTGAATTATTACTTTTTCAACTAAAATAAGTGTGTTTAAAGTCATTTCTGTGCCTGAAATTGGTCAACATTTAAGATTTTGAGTAAGCAAAACTCTGTAAAAATGGCAATTTTGGTCACTGTGAGGGTTTAAAAAGTGGTTATTCAACATGAGGCCCGATCCAAATGACATTTTGAATCATTTTTGGTAGAGTCCAAAAAATCAATTTTCTGATGAAAAACGATGACCCCGGACCAGTCGAACGTTGAAAAAATGGTCAATATTGATGAAATTTTAACATTTAATCTTTTGACTTTAAATAACGATTGGATGTGAATTATTACTTTTTCAACTAAAATAAGTGTGTTTAAAGTCATTTCTGTGCCTGAAATTGGTCAAAATTGAAGATTTTGAGTAAGCAAAACTCTGTAAAAATGGCAATTTTGGTCACTGTGAGGGTTTAAAAAGTGGTTATTCAACATGAGACCCGATCCAAAAAACATTTTGAATCTTTTTTGGTAGAGTCCAAAAAATCCATTTTCTGATGAAAAACGATGACCCCGGACCAGTCAAACGTTGAAAAAATGGTCAATATTGAAGAAATTTTAACATTTAATCTTTTGACTTTAAATGACGGTTGGATGTGAATTATTACTTTTTCAACTACAATAAGTGTGTTTAAAGTCATTTCTGTGCCTGAAATTGGTCAAAATTGAAGATTTTGAGTAAGCAAAACTCTGTAAAAATGGCAATTTTGGTCACTGTGAGGGTTTAAAAAGTGGTTATTCAACATGAGGCCCGATCCAAATGACATTTTGAATCATTTTTGGTAGAGTCCAAAAAATCAATTTTCTGATGAAAAACGATGACCCCGGACCAGTCGAACGTTGAAAAAATGGTCAATATTGATGAAATTTTAACATTTAATCTTTTGACTTTAAATGACGGTTGGATGTGAATTATTACTTTTTCAACTAAAATAAGTGTGTTTAAAGTCATTTCTGTGCCTGAAATTGGTCAAAATTGAAGATTCTAAGTAAGCAAAACTCTGTAAAAATGGCAATTTTGGTCACTGTGAGGGTTTAAAAAGTGGTTATTCAACATGAGGCCGGATCCAAATGACATTTTGAATAATTTTTGGTAGAGTCCAAAAAATCAATTTTCTGATGAAAAACGATGACCCCGGACCAGTCGAACGTTGAAAAAATGGTCAATATTGATGAAATTTTAACATTTAATCTTTTGACTTTAAATGACGGTTGGATGTGAATTATTACTTTTTCAACTAAAATAAGTGTGTTTAAAGTCATTTCTGTGCCTGAAATTGGTCAAAATGTAAGATTTTGAGTAAGCAAAACTCTGTAAAAATGGCAATTTTGGTCACTGTGAGGGTTTAAAAAGTGGTTATTGAACATGAGGCCCGATCCAAATGACATTTTGAATCATTTTTGGTAGAGTCCAAAAAATCAATTTTCTGATGAAAAACGATGACCCCGGACCAGTCGAACGTTGAAAAAATGGTCAATATTGATGAAATTTTTACATTTAATCTTTTGACTTTAAATGACAGTTGGATGTGAATTATTACTTTTTCAACTAAAATAAGTGTGTTTAAAGTCATTTCTGTGCCTGAAAGTGGTCAAAATTGAAGATTTTGAGTAAGCAAAACTCTGTACAAATGGCAATTTTGGTCACTGTGAGGGTTTAAAAAGTGGTTATTCAACATGAGACCCGATCCAAAAGACATTTTGAATCTTTTTTGGTAGAGTCCAAAAAATCAATTTTCTGATGAAAAACGATGACCCCGGACCAGTCGAACGTTAAAAAAATGGTCAATATAGATGAAATTTTAACATTTAATCTTTTGACTTTAAATGACGGTTGGATGTGAATTATTACTTTTTCAACTAAAATAAGTGTGTTTAAAGTCATTTCTGTGCCTGAAATTGGTCAAAATTGAAGATTTTGAGTGAGCAAAACTCTGTAAAAATGGCAATTTTGGTCACTGTGAGGGTTTAAAAAGTGGTTATTCAACATGAGGCCCGATCCAAATGACATTTTGAAACATTTTTGGTAGAGTCCAAAAAAATCAATTTTCTGATGAAAAACGATGACCCCGGACCAGTCGAACGTTGAAAAAATGGTCAATATTGATGAAATTTTAACATTTAATCTTTTGACTTTAAATGAAGGTTGGATGTGAATTATTACTTTTTCAACTAAAATAAGTGTGTTTAAAGTCATTTCTGTGCCTGAAATTGGTCAAAATTGAAGATTCTGAGTAAGCAAAACTCTGTAAAAATGGCAATTTTGGTCACTGTGAGGGTTTAAAAAGTGGTTATTCAACATGAGGCCCGATCCAAATGACATTTTGAATCATTTTTGGTAGAGTCCAAAAAATCAATTTTCTGATGAAAAACGATGACCCCGGACCAGTCGAACGTTGAAAAAATGGTCAATATTGATGAAATTTTAACATTTAATCTTTTGACTTTAAATGACGGTTGGATGTGAATTATTACTTTTTCAACTAAAATAAGTGTGTTTAAAGTCATTTCTGTGCCTGAAATTGGTCAAAATTGAAGATTCTGAGTAAGCAAAACTCTGTAAAAATGGCAATTTTGGTCACTGTGAGGGTTTAAAAAGTGGTTATTCAACATGAGGCCCGATCCAAATGACATTTTGAATCATTTTTGGTAGAGTCCAAAAAATCAATTTTCTGATGAAAAACGATGACCCCGGACCAGTCGAACGTTGAAAAAATGGTCAATATTGATGAAATTTTAACATTTAATCTTTTGACTTTAAATGATGGTTGGATGTGAATTATTACTTTTTCAACTAAAATAAGTGTGTTTAAAGTCATTTCTGTGCCTGAAATTGGTCAAAATTGAAGATTTTGAGTAAGCAAAACTCTGTAAAAATGGCAATTTTGGTCACTGTGAGGGTTTAAAAAGTGGTTATTCAACATGAGGCCCGATCCAAATGACATTTTGAATCATTTTTGGTAGAGTCCAAAAAATCAATTTTCTGATGAAAAACGATGACCCCGGACCAGTCGAACGTTGAAAAAATGGTCAATATTGATGAAATTTTAACATTTAATCTTTTGACTTTAAATGACGGTTGGATGTGAATTATTACTTTTTCAACTAAAATAAGTGTGTTTAAAGTCATTTCTGTGCCTGAAATTGGTCAAAATTGAAGATTTTGAGTAAGCAAAACTCTGTAAAAATGGCAATTTTGGTCACTGTGAGGGTTTAAAAAGTGGTTATTCAACATGAGGCCCGATCCAAATGACATTTTGAATCATTTTTGGTAGAGTCCAAAAAAACAATTTTCTGATGAAAAACGATGACCCCGGACCAGTCGAACGTTGAAAAAATGGTCAATATTGATGAAATTTTAACATTTAATCTTTTGACTTTAAATAACGGTTGGATGTGAATTATTACTTTTTCAACTAAAATAAGTGTGTTTAAAGTCATTTCTGTGCCTGAAATTGGTCAAAATTGAAGATTTTGAGTAAGCAAAACTCTGTAAAAATGGCAATTTTGGTCACTGTGAGGGTTTAAAAAGTGGTTATTCAACATGAGACCCGATCCAAAAAACATTTTGAATCTTTTTTGGTAGAGTCCAAAAAATCAATTTTCTGATGAAAAACGATGACCACGAACCAGTCGAACGTTGAAAAAATGGTCAATATTGATGAAATTTTAACATTTAATCTTTTGACTTTAAATGACGGTTGGATGTGAATTATTACTTTTTCAACTAAAATAAGTGTGTTTAAAGTCATTTCTGTGCCTGAAATTGGTCAAAATTGAAGATTTTGAGTAAGCAAAACTCTGTAAAAATGGCAATTTTGGTCACTGTGAGGGTTCAAAAAGTGGTTATTCAACATGAGGCCCGATCCAAATGACATTTTGAATCATTTTTGGTAGAGTCCAAAAAATCAATTTTCTGATGAAAAACGATGACCCCGGACCAGTCGAACGTTGAAAAAATGGTCAATATTGATGAAATTTTTACATTTAATCTTTTGACTTTAAATGACAGTTGGATGTGAATTATTACTTTTTCAACTAAAATAAGTGTGTTTAAAGTCATTTCTGTGCCTGAAAGTGGTCAAAATTGAAGATTTTGAGTAAGCAAAACTCTGTAAAAATGGCAATTTTGGTCACTGTGAGGGTTTAAAAAGTGGTTATTCAACATGAGACCCGATCCAAAAGACATTTTGAATCTTTTTTGGTAGAGTCCAAAAAATCAATTTTCTGATGAAAAACGATGACCCCGGACCAGTCGAACGTTAAAAAAATGGTCAATATAGATGAAATTTTAACATTTAATCTTTTGACTTTAAATGACGGTTGGATGTGAATTATTACTTTTTCAACTAAAATAAGTGTGTTTAAAGTCATTTCTGTGCCTGAAATTGGTCAAAATTGAAGATTTTGAGTGAGCAAAACTCTGTAAAAATGGCAATTTTGGTCACTGTGAGGGTTTAAAAAGTGGTTATTCAACATGAGGCCCGATCCAAATGACATTTTGAAACATTTTTGGTAGAGTCCAAAAAAATCAATTTTCTGATGAAAAACGATGACCCCGGACCAGTCGAACGTTGAAAAAATGGTCAATATTGATGAAATTTTAACATTTAATCTTTTGACTTTAAATGAAGGTTGGATGTGAATTATTACTTTTTCAACTAAAATAAGTGTGTTTAAAGTCATTTCTGTGCCTGAAATTGGTCAAAATTGAAGATTTTGAGTGAGCAAAACTCTGTAAAAATGGCAATTTTGGTCACTGTGAGGGTTTAAAAAGTGGTTATTCAACATGAGGCCCGATCCAAATGACATTTTGAAACATTTTTGGTAGAGTCCAAAAAAATCAATTTTCTGATGAAAAACGATGACCCCGGACCAGTCGAACGTTGAAAAAATGGTCAATATTGATGAAATTTTAACATTTAATCTTTTGACTTTAAATGACGGTTGGATGTGAATTATTACTTTTTCAACTAAAATAAGTGTGTTTAAAGTCATTTCTGTGCCTGAAATTGGTCAAAATTGAAGATTTTGAGTAAGCAAAACTCTGTAAAAATGGCAATTTTGGTCACTGTGAGGGTTTAAAAGTGGTTATTCAACATGAGGCCCGATCCAAATGACATTTTGAATCATTTTTGGTAGAGTCCAAAAAATCAATTTTCTGATGAAAAACGATGACCCCGGACCAGTCGAACGTTGAAAAAATGGTCAATATTGATGAAATTTTAACATTTAATCTTTTGACTTTAAATGACGGTTGGATGTGAATTATTACTTTTTCAACTAAAATAAGTGTGTTTAAAGTCATTTCTGTGCCTGAAATTGGTCAAAATTTAAGATTTTGAGTAAGCAAAACTCTGTAAAAATGGCAATTTTGGTCACTGTGAGGGTTTAAAAAGTGGTTATTCAACATGAGGCCCGATCCAAATGACATTTTGAATCATTTTTGGTAGAGTCCAAAAAAACAATTTTCTGATGAAAAACGATGACCCCGGACCAGTCGAACGTTGAAAAAATGGTCAATATTGATGAAATTTTAACATTTAATCTTTTGACTTTAAATAACGGTTGGATGTGAATTATTACTTTTTCAACTAAAATAAGTGTGTTTAAAGTCATTTCTGTGCCTGAAATTGGTCAAAATTGAAGATTTTGAGTAAGCAAAACTCTGTAAAAATGGCAATTTTGGTCACTGTGAGGGTTTAAAAAGTGGTTATTCAACATGAGACCCGATCCAAAAAACATTTTGAATCTTTTTTGGTAGAGTCCAAAAAATCAATTTTCTGATGAAAAACGATGACCACGGACCAGTCGAACGTTGAAAAAATGGTCAATATTGATGAAATTTTAACATTTAATCTTTTGACTTTAAATGACGGTTGGATGTGAATTATTACTTTTTCAAATAAAATAAGTGTGTTTAAAGTCATTTCTGTGCCTGAAATTGGTCAAAATTGAAGATTTTGAGTAAGCAAAACTCTGTAAAAATGGCAATTTTGGTCACTGTGAGGGTTTAAAAAGTGGTTATTCAACATGAGGCCCGATCCAAATGACATTTTGAATCATTTTTGGTAGAGTCCAAAAAATCAATTTTCTGATGAAAAACGATGACCCCGGACCAGTCGAACGTTGAAAAAATGGTCAATATTGATGACATTTTAACATTTAATCTTTTGACTTTAAATGACGGTTGGATGTGAATTATTACTTTTTCAACTAAAATAAGTGTGTTTAAAGTCATTTCTGTGCCTGAAATTGGTCAAAATTGAAGATTCTGAGTAAGCAAAACTCTGTAAAAATGGCAATTTTGGTCACTGTGAGGGTTTAAAAAGTGGTTATTCAACATGAGGCCCGATCCAAATGACATTTTGAATCATTTTTGGTAGAGTCCAAAAAATCCATTTTCTGATGAAAAACGATGACCCCGGACCAGTCGAACGTTGAAAAAATGGTCAATATTGATGAAATTTTAACATTTAATCTTTTGACTTTAAATGATGGTTGGATGTGAATTATTACTTTTTCAACTAAAATAAGTGTGTTTAAAGTCATTTCTGTGCCTGAAATTGGTCAAAATTGAAGATTTTGAGTAAGCAAAACTCTGTAAAAATGGCAATTTTGGTCACTGTGAGGGTTTAAAAAGTGGTTATTCAACATGAGGCCCGATCCAAATGACATTTTGAATCATTTTTGGTAGAGTCCAAAAAATCAATTTTCTGATGAAAAACGATGACCCCGGACCAGTCGAACGTTGAAAAAATGGTCAATATTGATGAAATTTTAACATTTAATCTTTTGACTTTAAATGACGGTTGGATGTGAATTATTACTTTTTCAACTAAAATAAGTGTGTTTAAAGTCATTTCTGTGCCTGAAATTGGTCAAAATTGAAGATTTTGAGTAAGCAAAACTCTGTAAAAATGGCAATTTTGGTCACTGTGAGGGTTTAAAAAGTGGTTATTCAACATGAGGCCCGATCCAAATGACATTTTGAATCATTTTTGGTAGAGTCCAAAAAAACAATTTTCTGATGAAAAACGATGACCCCGGACCAGTCGAACGTTGAAAAAATGGTCAATATTGATGAAATTTTAACATTTAATCTTTTGACTTTAAATAACGGTTGGATGTGAATTATTACTTTTTCAACTAAAATAAGTGTGTTTAAAGTCATTTCTGTGCCTGAAATTGGTCAAAATTGAAGATTTTGAGTAAGCAAAACTCTGTAAAAATGGCAATTTTGGTCACTGTGAGGGTTTAAAAAGTGGTTATTCAACATGAGACCCGATCCAAAAAACATTTTGAATCTTTTTTGGTAGAGTCCAAAAAATCAATTTTCTGATGAAAAACGATGACCACGAACCAGTCGAACGTTGAAAAAATGGTCAATATTGATGAAATTTTAACATTTAATCTTTTGACTTTAAATGACGGTTGGATGTGAATTATTACTTTTTCAACTAAAATAAGTGTGTTTAAAGTCATTTCTGTGCCTGAAATTGGTCAAAATTGAAGATTTTGAGTAAGCAAAACTCTGTAAAAATGGCAATTTTGGTCACTGTGAGGGTTCAAAAAGTGGTTATTCAACATGAGGCCCGATCCAAATGACATTTTGAATCATTTTTGGTAGAGTCCAAAAAATCAATTTTCTGATGAAAAACGATGACCCCGGACCAGTCGAACGTTGAAAAAATGGTCAATATTGATGAAATTTTTACATTTAATCTTTTGACTTTAAATGACAGTTGGATGTGAATTATTACTTTTTCAACTAAAATAAGTGTGTTTAAAGTCATTTCTGTGCCTGAAATTGGTCAAAATTGAAGATTTTGAGTAAGCAAAACTCTGTAAAAATGGCAATTTTGGTCACTGTGAGGGTTTAAAAAGTGGTTATTCAACATGAGGCCCGATCCAAAAAACATTTTGAATCTTTTTTGGTAGAGTCCAAAAAATCAATTTTCTGATGAAAAACGATGACCCCGGACCAGTCGAACGTTCAAAAAATGGTCAATATTGATGAAATTTTAACATTTAATCTTTTGACTTTAAATGACGGTTGGATGTGAATTATTACTTTTTCAACTAAAATAAGTGTGTTTAAAGTCATTTCTGTGCCTGAAATTGGTCAAAATGTAAGATTTTGAGTAAGCAAAACTCTGTAAAAATGGCAATTTTGGTCACTGTGAGGGTTTAAAAAGTGGTTATTGAACATGAGGCCCGATCCAAATGACATTTTGAATCATTTTTGGTAGAGTCCAAAAAATCAATTTTCTGATGAAAAACGATGACCCCGGACCAGTCGAACGTTGAAAAAATGGTCAATATTGATGAAATTTTTACATTTAATCTTTTGACTTTAAATGACAGTTGGATGTGAATTATTACTTTTTCAACTAAAATAAGTGTGTTTAAAGTCATTTCTGTGCCTGAAAGTGGTCAAAATTGAAGATTTTGAGTAAGCAAAACTCTGTAAAAATGGCAATTTTGGTCACTGTGAGGGTTTAAAAAGTGGTTATTCAACATGAGACCCGATCCAAAAGACATTTTGAATCTTTTTTGGTAGAGTCCAAAAAATCCATTTTCTGATGAAAAACGATGACCCCGGACCAGTCGAACGTTGAAAAAATGGTCAATATTGATGAAATTTTAACATTTAATCTTTTGACTTTAAATGACGGTTGGATGTGAATTATTACTTTTTCAACTAAAATAAGTGTGTTTAAAGTCATTTCTGTGCCTGAAATTGGTCAAAATTTAAGATTTTGAGTAAGCAAAACTCTGTAAAAATGGCAATTTTGGTCACTGTGAGGGTTTAAAAAGTGGTTATTCAACATGAGGCCCGATCCAAATGACATTTTGAATCATTTTTGGTAGAGTCCAAAAAATCAATTTTCTGATGAAAAACGATGACCCCGGACCAGTCGAACGTTGAAAAAATGGTCAATATTGATGAAATTTTAACATTTAATCTTTTGACTTTAAATGACGGTTGGATGTGAATTATTACTTTTTCAACTAAAATAAGTGTGTTTAAAGTCATTTCTGTGCCTGAAAGTGGTCAAAATTGAAGATTTTGAGTAAGCAAAACTCTGTAAAAATGGCAATTTTGGTCACTGTGAGGGTTTAAAAAGTGGTTATTCAACATGAGACCCGATCCAAAAGACATTTTGAATCTTTTTTGGTAGAGTCCAAAAAATCCATTTTCTGATGAAAAACGATGACCCCGGACCAGTCGAACGTTGAAAAAATGGTCAATATAGATGAAATTTTAACATTTAATCTTTTGACTTTAAATGACGGTTGGATGTGAATTATTACTTTTTCAACTAAAATAAGTGTGTTTAAAGTCATTTCTGTGCCTGAAATTGGTCAAAATTGAAGATTTTGAGTGAGCAAAACTCTGTAAAAATGGCAATTTTGGTCACTGTGAGGGTTTAAAAAGTGGTTATTCAACATGAGGCCCGATCCAAATGACATTTTGAAACATTTTTGGTAGAGTCCAAAAAAATCAATTTTCTGATGAAAAACGATGACCCCGGACCAGTCGAACGTTGAAAAAATGGTCAATATTGATGAAATTTTAACATTTAATCTTTTGACTTTAAATGAAGGTTGGATGTGAATTATTACTTTTTCAACTAAAATAAGTGTGTTTAAAGTCATTTCTGTGCCTGAAATTGGTCAAAATTGAAGATTCTGAGTAAGCAAAACTCTGTAAAAATGGCAATTTTGGTCACTGTGAGGGTTTAAAAAGTGGTTATTCAACATGAGGCCCGATCCAAATGACATTTTGAATCATTTTTGGTAGAGTCCAAAAAATCAATTTTCTGATGAAAAACGATGACCCCGGACCAGTCGAACGTTGAAAAAATGGTCAATATTGATGAAATTTTAACATTTAATCTTTTGACTTTAAATGACGGTTGGATGTGAATTATTACTTTTTCAACTAAAATAAGTGTGTTTAAAGTCATTTCTGTGCCTGAAATTGGTCAAAATTTAAGATTTTGAGTAAGCAAAACTCTGTAAAAATGGCAATTTTGGTCACTGTGAGGGTTTAAAAAGTGGTTATTCAACATGAGGCCCGATCCAAATGACATTTTGAATCATTTTTGGTAGAGTCCAAAAAAACAATTTTCTGATGAAAAACGATGACCCCGGACCAGTCGAACGTTGAAAAAATGGTCAATATTGATGAAATTTTAACATTTAATCTTTTGACTTTAAATAACGGTTGGATGTGAATTATTACTTTTTCAACTAAAATAAGTGTGTTTAAAGTCATTTCTGTGCCTGAAATTGGTCAAAATTGAAGATTTTGAGTAAGCAAAACTCTGTAAAAATGGCAATTTTGGTCACTGTGAGGGTTTAAAAAGTGGTTATTCAACATGAGACCCGATCCAAAAAACATTTTGAATCTTTTTTGGTAGAGTCCAAAAAATCAATTTTCTGATGAAAAACGATGACCACGGACCAGTCGAACGTTGAAAAAATGGTCAATATTGATGAAATTTTAACATTTAATCTTTTGACTTTAAATGACGGTTGGATGTGAATTATTACTTTTTCAAATAAAATAAGTGTGTTTAAAGTCATTTCTGTGCCTGAAATTGGTCAAAATTGAAGATTTTGAGTAAGCAAAACTCTGTAAAAATGGCAATTTTGGTCACTGTGAGGGTTTAAAAAGTGGTTATTCAACATGAGGCCCGATCCAAATGACATTTTGAATCATTTTTGGTAGAGTCCAAAAAATCAATTTTCTGATGAAAAACGATGACCCCGGACCAGTCGAACGTTGAAAAAATGGTCAATATTGATGACATTTTAACATTTAATCTTTTGACTTTAAATGACGGTTGGATGTGAATTATTACTTTTTCAACTAAAATAAGTGTGTTTAAAGTCATTTCTGTGCCTGAAATTGGTCAAAATTGAAGATTCTGAGTAAGCAAAACTCTGTAAAAATGGCAATTTTGGTCACTGTGAGGGTTTAAAAAGTGGTTATTCAACATGAGGCCCGATCCAAATGACATTTTGAATCATTTTTGGTAGAGTCCAAAAAATCCATTTTCTGATGAAAAACGATGACCCCGGACCAGTCGAACGTTGAAAAAATGGTCAATATTGATGAAATTTTAACATTTAATCTTTTGACTTTAAATGATGGTTGGATGTGAATTATTACTTTTTCAACTAAAATAAGTGTGTTTAAAGTCATTTCTGTGCCTGAAATTGGTCAAAATTGAAGATTTTGAGTAAGCAAAACTCTGTAAAAATGGCAATTTTGGTCACTGTGAGGGTTTAAAAAGTGGTTATTCAACATGAGGCCCGATCCAAATGACATTTTGAATCATTTTTGGTAGAGTCCAAAAAATCAATTTTCTGATGAAAAACGATGACCCCGGACCAGTCGAACGTTGAAAAAATGGTCAATATTGATGAAATTTTAACATTTAATCTTTTGACTTTAAATGACGGTTGGATGTGAATTATTACTTTTTCAACTAAAATAAGTGTGTTTAAAGTCATTTCTGTGCCTGAAATTGGTCAAAATTGAAGATTTTGAGTAAGCAAAACTCTGTAAAAATGGCAATTTTGGTCACTGTGAGGGTTTAAAAAGTGGTTATTCAACATGAGGCCCGATCCAAATGACATTTTGAATCATTTTTGGTAGAGTCCAAAAAAACAATTTTCTGATGAAAAACGATGACCCCGGACCAGTCGAACGTTGAAAAAATGGTCAATATTGATGAAATTTTAACATTTAATCTTTTGACTTTAAATAACGGTTGGATGTGAATTATTACTTTTTCAACTAAAATAAGTGTGTTTAAAGTCATTTCTGTGCCTGAAATTGGTCAAAATTGAAGATTTTGAGTAAGCAAAACTCTGTAAAAATGGCAATTTTGGTCACTGTGAGGGTTTAAAAAGTGGTTATTCAACATGAGACCCGATCCAAAAAACATTTTGAATCTTTTTTGGTAGAGTCCAAAAAATCAATTTTCTGATGAAAAACGATGACCACGAACCAGTCGAACGTTGAAAAAATGGTCAATATTGATGAAATTTTAACATTTAATCTTTTGACTTTAAATGACGGTTGGATGTGAATTATTACTTTTTCAACTAAAATAAGTGTGTTTAAAGTCATTTCTGTGCCTGAAATTGGTCAAAATTGAAGATTTTGAGTAAGCAAAACTCTGTAAAAATGGCAATTTTGGTCACTGTGAGGGTTCAAAAAGTGGTTATTCAACATGAGGCCCGATCCAAATGACATTTTGAATCATTTTTGGTAGAGTCCAAAAAATCAATTTTCTGATGAAAAACGATGACCCCGGACCAGTCGAACGTTGAAAAAATGGTCAATATTGATGAAATTTTTACATTTAATCTTTTGACTTTAAATGACAGTTGGATGTGAATTATTACTTTTTCAACTAAAATAAGTGTGTTTAAAGTCATTTCTGTGCCTGAAATTGGTCAAAATTGAAGATTTTGAGTAAGCAAAACTCTGTAAAAATGGCAATTTTGGTCACTGTGAGGGTTTAAAAAGTGGTTATTCAACATGAGGCCCGATCCAAAAAACATTTTGAATCTTTTTTGGTAGAGTCCAAAAAATCAATTTTCTGATGAAAAACGATGACCCCGGACCAGTCGAACGTTCAAAAAATGGTCAATATTGATGAAATTTTAACATTTAATCTTTTGACTTTAAATGACGGTTGGATGTGAATTATTACTTTTTCAACTAAAATAAGTGTGTTTAAAGTCATTTCTGTGCCTGAAATTGGTCAAAATGTAAGATTTTGAGTAAGCAAAACTCTGTAAAAATGGCAATTTTGGTCACTGTGAGGGTTTAAAAAGTGGTTATTGAACATGAGGCCCGATCCAAATGACATTTTGAATCATTTTTGGTAGAGTCCAAAAAATCAATTTTCTGATGAAAAACGATGACCCCGGACCAGTCGAACGTTGAAAAAATGGTCAATATTGATGAAATTTTTACATTTAATCTTTTGACTTTAAATGACAGTTGGATGTGAATTATTACTTTTTCAACTAAAATAAGTGTGTTTAAAGTCATTTCTGTGCCTGAAAGTGGTCAAAATTGAAGATTTTGAGTAAGCAAAACTCTGTAAAAATGGCAATTTTGGTCACTGTGAGGGTTTAAAAAGTGGTTATTCAACATGAGACCCGATCCAAAAGACATTTTGAATCTTTTTTGGTAGAGTCCAAAAAATCCATTTTCTGATGAAAAACGATGACCCCGGACCAGTCGAACGTTGAAAAAATGGTCAATATTGATGAAATTTTAACATTTAATCTTTTGACTTTAAATGACGGTTGGATGTGAATTATTACTTTTTCAACTAAAATAAGTGTGTTTAAAGTCATTTCTGTGCCTGAAATTGGTCAAAATTTAAGATTTTGAGTAAGCAAAACTCTGTAAAAATGGCAATTTTGGTCACTGTGAGGGTTTAAAAAGTGGTTATTCAACATGAGGCCCGATCCAAATGACATTTTGAATCATTTTTGGTAGAGTCCAAAAAATCAATTTTCTGATGAAAAACGATGACCCCGGACCAGTCGAACGTTGAAAAAATGGTCAATATTGATGAAATTTTAACATTTAATCTTTTGACTTTAAATGACGGTTGGATGTGAATTATTACTTTTTCAACTAAAATAAGTGTGTTTAAAGTCATTTCTGTGCCTGAAAGTGGTCAAAATTGAAGATTTTGAGTAAGCAAAACTCTGTAAAAATGGCAATTTTGGTCACTGTGAGGGTTTAAAAAGTGGTTATTCAACATGAGACCCGATCCAAAAGACATTTTGAATCTTTTTTGGTAGAGTCCAAAAAATCCATTTTCTGATGAAAAACGATGACCCCGGACCAGTCGAACGTTGAAAAAATGGTCAATATAGATGAAATTTTAACATTTAATCTTTTGACTTTAAATGACGGTTGGATGTGAATTATTACTTTTTCAACTAAAATAAGTGTGTTTAAAGTCATTTCTGTGCCTGAAATTGGTCAAAATTGAAGATTTTGAGTGAGCAAAACTCTGTAAAAATGGCAATTTTGGTCACTGTGAGGGTTTAAAAAGTGGTTATTCAACATGAGGCCCGATCCAAATGACATTTTGAAACATTTTTGGTAGAGTCCAAAAAAATCAATTTTCTGATGAAAAACGATGACCCCGGACCAGTCGAACGTTGAAAAAATGGTCAATATTGATGAAATTTTAACATTTAATCTTTTGACTTTAAATGAAGGTTGGATGTGAATTATTACTTTTTCAACTAAAATAAGTGTGTTTAAAGTCATTTCTGTGCCTGAAATTGGTCAAAATTGAAGATTCTGAGTAAGCAAAACTCTGTAAAAATGGCAATTTTGGTCACTGTGAGGGTTTAAAAAGTGGTTATTCAACATGAGGCCCGATCCAAATGACATTTTGAATCATTTTTGGTAGAGTCCAAAAAATCAATTTTCTGATGAAAAACGATGACCCCGGACCAGTCGAACGTTGAAAAAATGGTCAATATTGATGAAATTTTAACATTTAATCTTTTGACTTTAAATGACGGTTGGATGTGAATTATTACTTTTTCAACTAAAATAAGTGTGTTTAAAGTCATTTCTGTGCCTGAAATTGGTCAAAATTGAAGATTTTGAGTAAGCAAAACTCTGTAAAAATGGCAATTTTGGTCACTGTGAGGGTTTGAAAAGTGGTTATTCAACATGAGGCCCGATCCAAATGACATTTTGAATCATTTTTGGTAGAGTCCAAAAAATCAATTTTCTGATGAAAAACAATGACCCCGGACCAGTCGAACGTTGAAAAAATGGTCAATATTGATGAAATTTTAACATTTAATCTTTTGACTTTAAATAACGATTGGATGTGAATTATTACTTTTTCAACTAAAATAAGTGTGTTTAAAGTCATTTCTGTGCCTGAAATTGGTCAAAATTGAAGATTTTGAGTAAGCAAAACTCTGTAAAAATGGCAATTTTGGTCACTGTGAGGGTTTAAAAAGTGGTTATTCAACATGAGACCCGATCCAAAAAACATTTTGAATCTTTTTTGGTAGAGTCCAAAAAATCCATTTTCTGATGAAAAACGATGACCCCGGACCAGTCAAACGTTGAAAAAATGGTCAATATTGAAGAAATTTTAACATTTAATCTTTTGACTTTAAATGACGGTTGGATGTGAATTATTACTTTTTCAACTAAAATAAGTGTGTTTAAAGTCATTTCTGTGCCTGAAATTGGTCAAAATTGAAGATTTTGAGTAAGCAAAACTCTGTAAAAATGGCAATTTTGGTCACTGTGAGGGTTTAAAAAGTGGTTATTCAACATGAGGCCCGATCCAAATGACATTTTGAATCATTTTTGGTAGAGTCCAAAAAATCAATTTTCTGATGAAAAACGATGACCCCGGACCAGTCGAACGTTGAAAAAATGGTCAATATTGATGAAATTTTAACATTTAATCTTTTGACTTTAAATGACGGTTGGATGTGAATTATTACTTTTTCAACTAAAATAAGTGTGTTTAAAGTCATTTCTGTGCCTGAAATTGGTCAAAATTGAAGATTTTGAGTAAGCAAAACTCTGTAAAAATGGCAATTTTGGTCACTGTGAGGGTTTAAAAAGTGGTTATTCAACATGAGGCCCGATCCAAATGACATTTTGAATCATTTTTGGTAGAGTCCAAAAAAACAATTTTCTGATGAAAAACGATGACCCCGGACCAGTCGAACGTTGAAAAAATGGTCAATATTGATGAAATTTTAACATTTAATCTTTTGACTTTAAATAACGGTTGGATGTGAATTATTACTTTTTCAACTAAAATAAGTGTGTTTAAAGTCATTTCTGTGCCTGAAATTGGTCAAAATTGAAGATTTTGAGTAAGCAAAACTCTGTAAAAATGGCAATTTTGGTCACTGTGAGGGTTTAAAAAGTGGTTATTCAACATGAGACCCGATCCAAAAAACATTTTGAATCTTTTTTGGTAGAGTCCAAAAAATCAATTTTCTGATGAAAAACGATGACCACGAACCAGTCGAACGTTGAAAAAATGGTCAATATTGATGAAATTTTAACATTTAATCTTTTGACTTTAAATGACGGTTGGATGTGAATTATTACTTTTTCAACTAAAATAAGTGTGTTTAAAGTCATTTCTGTGCCTGAAATTGGTCAAAATTGAAGATTTTGAGTAAGCAAAACTCTGTAAAAATGGCAATTTTGGTCACTGTGAGGGTTCAAAAAGTGGTTATTCAACATGAGGCCCGATCCAAATGACATTTTGAATCATTTTTGGTAGAGTCCAAAAAATCAATTTTCTGATGAAAAACGATGACCCCGGACCAGTCGAACGTTGAAAAAATGGTCAATATTGATGAAATTTTTACATTTAATCTTTTGACTTTAAATGACAGTTGGATGTGAATTATTACTTTTTCAACTAAAATAAGTGTGTTTAAAGTCATTTCTGTGCCTGAAATTGGTCAAAATTGAAGATTTTGAGTAAGCAAAACTCTGTAAAAATGGCAATTTTGGTCACTGTGAGGGTTTAAAAAGTGGTTATTCAACATGAGGCCCGATCCAAAAAACATTTTGAATCTTTTTTGGTAGAGTCCAAAAAATCAATTTTCTGATGAAAAACGATGACCCCGGACCAGTCGAACGTTCAAAAAATGGTCAATATTGATGAAATTTTAACATTTAATCTTTTGACTTTAAATGACGGTTGGATGTGAATTATTACTTTTTCAACTAAAATAAGTGTGTTTAAAGTCATTTCTGTGCCTGAAATTGGTCAAAATGTAAGATTTTGAGTAAGCAAAACTCTGTAAAAATGGCAATTTTGGTCACTGTGAGGGTTTAAAAAGTGGTTATTGAACATGAGGCCCGATCCAAATGACATTTTGAATCATTTTTGGTAGAGTCCAAAAAATCAATTTTCTGATGAAAAACGATGACCCCGGACCAGTCGAACGTTGAAAAAATGGTCAATATTGATGAAATTTTTACATTTAATCTTTTGACTTTAAATGACAGTTGGATGTGAATTATTACTTTTTCAACTAAAATAAGTGTGTTTAAAGTCATTTCTGTGCCTGAAAGTGGTCAAAATTGAAGATTTTGAGTAAGCAAAACTCTGTAAAAATGGCAATTTTGGTCACTGTGAGGGTTTAAAAAGTGGTTATTCAACATGAGACCCGATCCAAAAGACATTTTGAATCTTTTTTGGTAGAGTCCAAAAAATCCATTTTCTGATGAAAAACGATGACCCCGGACCAGTCGAACGTTGAAAAAATGGTCAATATTGATGAAATTTTAACATTTAATCTTTTGACTTTAAATGACGGTTGGATGTGAATTATTACTTTTTCAACTAAAATAAGTGTGTTTAAAGTCATTTCTGTGCCTGAAATTGGTCAAAATTTAAGATTTTGAGTAAGCAAAACTCTGTAAAAATGGCAATTTTGGTCACTGTGAGGGTTTAAAAAGTGGTTATTCAACATGAGGCCCGATCCAAATGACATTTTGAATCATTTTTGGTAGAGTCCAAAAAATCAATTTTCTGATGAAAAACGATGACCCCGGACCAGTCGAACGTTGAAAAAATGGTCAATATTGATGAAATTTTAACATTTAATCTTTTGACTTTAAATGACGGTTGGATGTGAATTATTACTTTTTCAACTAAAATAAGTGTGTTTAAAGTCATTTCTGTGCCTGAAAGTGGTCAAAATTGAAGATTTTGAGTAAGCAAAACTCTGTAAAAATGGCAATTTTGGTCACTGTGAGGGTTTAAAAAGTGGTTATTCAACATGAGACCCGATCCAAAAGACATTTTGAATCTTTTTTGGTAGAGTCCAAAAAATCCATTTTCTGATGAAAAACGATGACCCCGGACCAGTCGAACGTTGAAAAAATGGTCAATATAGATGAAATTTTAACATTTAATCTTTTGACTTTAAATGACGGTTGGATGTGAATTATTACTTTTTCAACTAAAATAAGTGTGTTTAAAGTCATTTCTGTGCCTGAAATTGGTCAAAATTGAAGATTTTGAGTGAGCAAAACTCTGTAAAAATGGCAATTTTGGTCACTGTGAGGGTTTAAAAAGTGGTTATTCAACATGAGGCCCGATCCAAATGACATTTTGAAACATTTTTGGTAGAGTCCAAAAAAATCAATTTTCTGATGAAAAACGATGACCCCGGACCAGTCGAACGTTGAAAAAATGGTCAATATTGATGAAATTTTAACATTTAATCTTTTGACTTTAAATGAAGGTTGGATGTGAATTATTACTTTTTCAACTAAAATAAGTGTGTTTAAAGTCATTTCTGTGCCTGAAATTGGTCAAAATTGAAGATTCTGAGTAAGCAAAACTCTGTAAAAATGGCAATTTTGGTCACTGTGAGGGTTTAAAAAGTGGTTATTCAACATGAGGCCCGATCCAAATGACATTTTGAATCATTTTTGGTAGAGTCCAAAAAATCAATTTTCTGATGAAAAACGATGACCCCGGACCAGTCGAACGTTGAAAAAATGGTCAATATTGATGAAATTTTAACATTTAATCTTTTGACTTTAAATGACGGTTGGATGTGAATTATTACTTTTTCAACTAAAATAAGTGTGTTTAAAGTCATTTCTGTGCCTGAAATTGGTCAAAATTTAAGATTTTGAGTAAGCAAAACTCTGTAAAAATGGCAATTTTGGTCACTGTGAGGGTTTAAAAAGTGGTTATTCAACATGAGGCCCGATCCAAATGACATTTTGAATCATTTTTGGTAGAGTCCAAAAAAACAATTTTCTGATGAAAAACGATGACCCCGGACCAGTCGAACGTTGAAAAAATGGTCAATATTGATGAAATTTTAACATTTAATCTTTTGACTTTAAATAACGGTTGGATGTGAATTATTACTTTTTCAACTAAAATAAGTGTGTTTAAAGTCATTTCTGTGCCTGAAATTGGTCAAAATTGAAGATTTTGAGTAAGCAAAACTCTGTAAAAATGGCAATTTTGGTCACTGTGAGGGTTTAAAAAGTGGTTATTCAACATGAGACCCGATCCAAAAAACATTTTGAATCTTTTTTGGTAGAGTCCAAAAAATCAATTTTCTGATGAAAAACGATGACCACGGACCAGTCGAACGTTGAAAAAATGGTCAATATTGATGAAATTTTAACATTTAATCTTTTGACTTTAAATGACGGTTGGATGTGAATTATTACTTTTTCAAATAAAATAAGTGTGTTTAAAGTCATTTCTGTGCCTGAAATTGGTCAAAATTGAAGATTTTGAGTAAGCAAAACTCTGTAAAAATGGCAATTTTGGTCACTGTGAGGGTTTAAAAAGTGGTTATTCAACATGAGGCCCGATCCAAATGACATTTTGAATCATTTTTGGTAGAGTCCAAAAAATCAATTTTCTGATGAAAAACGATGACCCCGGACCAGTCGAACGTTGAAAAAATGGTCAATATTGATGACATTTTAACATTTAATCTTTTGACTTTAAATGACGGTTGGATGTGAATTATTACTTTTTCAACTAAAATAAGTGTGTTTAAAGTCATTTCTGTGCCTGAAATTGGTCAAAATTGAAGATTCTGAGTAAGCAAAACTCTGTAAAAATGGCAATTTTGGTCACTGTGAGGGTTTAAAAAGTGGTTATTCAACATGAGGCCCGATCCAAATGACATTTTGAATCATTTTTGGTAGAGTCCAAAAAATCCATTTTCTGATGAAAAACGATGACCCCGGACCAGTCGAACGTTGAAAAAATGGTCAATATTGATGAAATTTTAACATTTAATCTTTTGACTTTAAATGATGGTTGGATGTGAATTATTACTTTTTCAACTAAAATAAGTGTGTTTAAAGTCATTTCTGTGCCTGAAATTGGTCAAAATTGAAGATTTTGAGTAAGCAAAACTCTGTAAAAATGGCAATTTTGGTCACTGTGAGGGTTTAAAAAGTGGTTATTCAACATGAGGCCCGATCCAAATGACATTTTGAATCATTTTTGGTAGAGTCCAAAAAATCAATTTTCTGATGAAAAACGATGACCCCGGACCAGTCGAACGTTGAAAAAATGGTCAATATTGATGAAATTTTAACATTTAATCTTTTGACTTTAAATGACGGTTGGATGTGAATTATTACTTTTTCAACTAAAATAAGTGTGTTTAAAGTCATTTCTGTGCCTGAAATTGGTCAAAATTGAAGATTTTGAGTAAGCAAAACTCTGTAAAAATGGCAATTTTGGTCACTGTGAGGGTTTAAAAAGTGGTTATTCAACATGAGGCCCGATCCAAATGACATTTTGAATCATTTTTGGTAGAGTCCAAAAAAACAATTTTCTGATGAAAAACGATGACCCCGGACCAGTCGAACGTTGAAAAAATGGTCAATATTGATGAAATTTTAACATTTAATCTTTTGACTTTAAATAACGGTTGGATGTGAATTATTACTTTTTCAACTAAAATAAGTGTGTTTAAAGTCATTTCTGTGCCTGAAATTGGTCAAAATTGAAGATTTTGAGTAAGCAAAACTCTGTAAAAATGGCAATTTTGGTCACTGTGAGGGTTTAAAAAGTGGTTATTCAACATGAGACCCGATCCAAAAAACATTTTGAATCTTTTTTGGTAGAGTCCAAAAAATCAATTTTCTGATGAAAAACGATGACCACGAACCAGTCGAACGTTGAAAAAATGGTCAATATTGATGAAATTTTAACATTTAATCTTTTGACTTTAAATGACGGTTGGATGTGAATTATTACTTTTTCAACTAAAATAAGTGTGTTTAAAGTCATTTCTGTGCCTGAAATTGGTCAAAATTGAAGATTTTGAGTAAGCAAAACTCTGTAAAAATGGCAATTTTGGTCACTGTGAGGGTTCAAAAAGTGGTTATTCAACATGAGGCCCGATCCAAATGACATTTTGAATCATTTTTGGTAGAGTCCAAAAAATCAATTTTCTGATGAAAAACGATGACCCCGGACCAGTCGAACGTTGAAAAAATGGTCAATATTGATGAAATTTTTACATTTAATCTTTTGACTTTAAATGACAGTTGGATGTGAATTATTACTTTTTCAACTAAAATAAGTGTGTTTAAAGTCATTTCTGTGCCTGAAATTGGTCAAAATTGAAGATTTTGAGTAAGCAAAACTCTGTAAAAATGGCAATTTTGGTCACTGTGAGGGTTTAAAAAGTGGTTATTCAACATGAGGCCCGATCCAAAAAACATTTTGAATCTTTTTTGGTAGAGTCCAAAAAATCAATTTTCTGATGAAAAACGATGACCCCGGACCAGTCGAACGTTCAAAAAATGGTCAATATTGATGAAATTTTAACATTTAATCTTTTGACTTTAAATGACGGTTGGATGTGAATTATTACTTTTTCAACTAAAATAAGTGTGTTTAAAGTCATTTCTGTGCCTGAAATTGGTCAAAATGTAAGATTTTGAGTAAGCAAAACTCTGTAAAAATGGCAATTTTGGTCACTGTGAGGGTTTAAAAAGTGGTTATTGAACATGAGGCCCGATCCAAATGACATTTTGAATCATTTTTGGTAGAGTCCAAAAAATCAATTTTCTGATGAAAAACGATGACCCCGGACCAGTCGAACGTTGAAAAAATGGTCAATATTGATGAAATTTTTACATTTAATCTTTTGACTTTAAATGACAGTTGGATGTGAATTATTACTTTTTCAACTAAAATAAGTGTGTTTAAAGTCATTTCTGTGCCTGAAAGTGGTCAAAATTGAAGATTTTGAGTAAGCAAAACTCTGTAAAAATGGCAATTTTGGTCACTGTGAGGGTTTAAAAAGTGGTTATTCAACATGAGACCCGATCCAAAAGACATTTTGAATCTTTTTTGGTAGAGTCCAAAAAATCCATTTTCTGATGAAAAACGATGACCCCGGACCAGTCGAACGTTGAAAAAATGGTCAATATTGATGAAATTTTAACATTTAATCTTTTGACTTTAAATGACGGTTGGATGTGAATTATTACTTTTTCAACTAAAATAAGTGTGTTTAAAGTCATTTCTGTGCCTGAAATTGGTCAAAATTTAAGATTTTGAGTAAGCAAAACTCTGTAAAAATGGCAATTTTGGTCACTGTGAGGGTTTAAAAAGTGGTTATTCAACATGAGGCCCGATCCAAATGACATTTTGAATCATTTTTGGTAGAGTCCAAAAAATCAATTTTCTGATGAAAAACGATGACCCCGGACCAGTCGAACGTTGAAAAAATGGTCAATATTGATGAAATTTTAACATTTAATCTTTTGACTTTAAATGACGGTTGGATGTGAATTATTACTTTTTCAACTAAAATAAGTGTGTTTAAAGTCATTTCTGTGCCTGAAAGTGGTCAAAATTGAAGATTTTGAGTAAGCAAAACTCTGTAAAAATGGCAATTTTGGTCACTGTGAGGGTTTAAAAAGTGGTTATTCAACATGAGACCCGATCCAAAAGACATTTTGAATCTTTTTTGGTAGAGTCCAAAAAATCCATTTTCTGATGAAAAACGATGACCCCGGACCAGTCGAACGTTGAAAAAATGGTCAATATAGATGAAATTTTAACATTTAATCTTTTGACTTTAAATGACGGTTGGATGTGAATTATTACTTTTTCAACTAAAATAAGTGTGTTTAAAGTCATTTCTGTGCCTGAAATTGGTCAAAATTGAAGATTTTGAGTGAGCAAAACTCTGTAAAAATGGCAATTTTGGTCACTGTGAGGGTTTAAAAAGTGGTTATTCAACATGAGGCCCGATCCAAATGACATTTTGAAACATTTTTGGTAGAGTCCAAAAAAATCAATTTTCTGATGAAAAACGATGACCCCGGACCAGTCGAACGTTGAAAAAATGGTCAATATTGATGAAATTTTAACATTTAATCTTTTGACTTTAAATGAAGGTTGGATGTGAATTATTACTTTTTCAACTAAAATAAGTGTGTTTAAAGTCATTTCTGTGCCTGAAATTGGTCAAAATTGAAGATTCTGAGTAAGCAAAACTCTGTAAAAATGGCAATTTTGGTCACTGTGAGGGTTTAAAAAGTGGTTATTCAACATGAGGCCCGATCCAAATGACATTTTGAATCATTTTTGGTAGAGTCCAAAAAATCAATTTTCTGATGAAAAACGATGACCCCGGACCAGTCGAACGTTGAAAAAATGGTCAATATTGATGAAATTTTAACATTTAATCTTTTGACTTTAAATGACGGTTGGATGTGAATTATTACTTTTTCAACTAAAATAAGTGTGTTTAAAGTCATTTCTGTGCCTGAAATTGGTCAAAATTGAAGATTTTGAGTAAGCAAAACTCTGTAAAAATGGCAATTTTGGTCACTGTGAGGGTTTGAAAAGTGGTTATTCAACATGAGGCCCGATCCAAATGACATTTTGAATCATTTTTGGTAGAGTCCAAAAAATCAATTTTCTGATGAAAAACAATGACCCCGGACCAGTCGAACGTTGAAAAAATGGTCAATATTGATGAAATTTTAACATTTAATCTTTTGACTTTAAATAACGATTGGATGTGAATTATTACTTTTTCAACTAAAATAAGTGTGTTTAAAGTCATTTCTGTGCCTGAAATTGGTCAAAATTGAAGATTTTGAGTAAGCAAAACTCTGTAAAAATGGCAATTTTGGTCACTGTGAGGGTTTAAAAAGTGGTTATTCAACATGAGACCCGATCCAAAAAACATTTTGAATCTTTTTTGGTAGAGTCCAAAAAATCCATTTTCTGATGAAAAACGATGACCCCGGACCAGTCAAACGTTGAAAAAATGGTCAATATTGAAGAAATTTTAACATTTAATCTTTTGACTTTAAATGACGGTTGGATGTGAATTATTACTTTTTCAACTAAAATAAGTGTGTTTAAAGTCATTTCTGTGCCTGAAATTGGTCAAAATTGAAGATTTTGAGTAAGCAAAACTCTGTAAAAATGGCAATTTTGGTCACTGTGAGGGTTTAAAAAGTGGTTATTCAACATGAGGCCCGATCCAAATGACATTTTGAATCATTTTTGGTAGAGTCCAAAAAATCAATTTTCTGATGAAAAACGATGACCCCGGACCAGTCGAACGTTGAAAAAATGGTCAATATTGATGAAATTTTAACATTTAATCTTTTGACTTTAAATGACGGTTGGATGTGAATTATTACTTTTTCAACTAAAATAAGTGTGTTTAAAGTCATTTCTGTGCCTGAAATTGGTCAAAATTGAAGATTCTAAGTAAGCAAAACTCTGTAAAAATGGCAATTTTGGTCACTGTGAGGGTTTAAAAAGTGGTTATTCAACATGAGGCCGGATCCAAATGACATTTTGAATAATTTTTGGTAGAGTCCAAAAAATCAATTTTCTGATGAAAAACGATGACCCCGGACCAGTCGAACGTTGAAAAAATGGTCAATATTGATGAAATTTTAACATTTAATCTTTTGACTTTAAATGACGGTTGGATGTGAATTATTACTTTTTCAACTAAAATAAGTGTGTTTAAAGTCATTTCTGTGCCTGAAATTGGTCAAAATGTAAGATTTTGAGTAAGCAAAACTCTGTAAAAATGGCAATTTTGGTCACTGTGAGGGTTTAAAAAGTGGTTATTGAACATGAGGCCCGATCCAAATGACATTTTGAATCATTTTTGGTAGAGTCCAAAAAATCAATTTTCTGATGAAAAACGATGACCCCGGACCAGTCGAACGTTGAAAAAATGGTCAATATTGATGAAATTTTTACATTTAATCTTTTGACTTTAAATGACAGTTGGATGTGAATTATTACTTTTTCAACTAAAATAAGTGTGTTTAAAGTCATTTCTGTGCCTGAAAGTGGTCAAAATTGAAGATTTTGAGTAAGCAAAACTCTGTACAAATGGCAATTTTGGTCACTGTGAGGGTTTAAAAAGTGGTTATTCAACATGAGACCCGATCCAAAAGACATTTTGAATCTTTTTTGGTAGAGTCCAAAAAATCAATTTTCTGATGAAAAACGATGACCCCGGACCAGTCGAACGTTAAAAAAATGGTCAATATAGATGAAATTTTAACATTTAATCTTTTGACTTTAAATGACGGTTGGATGTGAATTATTACTTTTTCAACTAAAATAAGTGTGTTTAAAGTCATTTCTGTGCCTGAAATTGGTCAAAATTGAAGATTTTGAGTGAGCAAAACTCTGTAAAAATGGCAATTTTGGTCACTGTGAGGGTTTAAAAAGTGGTTATTCAACATGAGGCCCGATCCAAATGACATTTTGAAACATTTTTGGTAGAGTCCAAAAAAATCAATTTTCTGATGAAAAACGATGACCCCGGACCAGTCGAACGTTGAAAAAATGGTCAATATTGATGAAATTTTAACATTTAATCTTTTGACTTTAAATGAAGGTTGGATGTGAATTATTACTTTTTCAACTAAAATAAGTGTGTTTAAAGTCATTTCTGTGCCTGAAATTGGTCAAAATTGAAGATTCTGAGTAAGCAAAACTCTGTAAAAATGGCAATTTTGGTCACTGTGAGGGTTTAAAAAGTGGTTATTCAACATGAGGCCCGATCCAAATGACATTTTGAATCATTTTTGGTAGAGTCCAAAAAATCAATTTTCTGATGAAAAACGATGACCCCGGACCAGTCGAACGTTGAAAAAATGGTCAATATTGATGAAATTTTAACATTTAATCTTTTGACTTTAAATGACGGTTGGATGTGAATTATTACTTTTTCAACTAAAATAAGTGTGTTTAAAGTCATTTCTGTGCCTGAAATTGGTCAAAATTGAAGATTCTGAGTAAGCAAAACTCTGTAAAAATGGCAATTTTGGTCACTGTGAGGGTTTAAAAAGTGGTTATTCAACATGAGGCCCGATCCAAATGACATTTTGAATCATTTTTGGTAGAGTCCAAAAAATCAATTTTCTGATGAAAAACGATGACCCCGGACCAGTCGAACGTTGAAAAAATGGTCAATATTGATGAAATTTTAACATTTAATCTTTTGACTTTAAATGATGGTTGGATGTGAATTATTACTTTTTCAACTAAAATAAGTGTGTTTAAAGTCATTTCTGTGCCTGAAATTGGTCAAAATTGAAGATTTTGAGTAAGCAAAACTCTGTAAAAATGGCAATTTTGGTCACTGTGAGGGTTTAAAAAGTGGTTATTCAACATGAGGCCCGATCCAAATGACATTTTGAATCATTTTTGGTAGAGTCCAAAAAATCAATTTTCTGATGAAAAACGATGACCCCGGACCAGTCGAACGTTGAAAAAATGGTCAATATTGATGAAATTTTAACATTTAATCTTTTGACTTTAAATGACGGTTGGATGTGAATTATTACTTTTTCAACTAAAATAAGTGTGTTTAAAGTCATTTCTGTGCCTGAAATTGGTCAAAATTGAAGATTTTGAGTAAGCAAAACTCTGTAAAAATGGCAATTTTGGTCACTGTGAGGGTTTAAAAAGTGGTTATTCAACATGAGGCCCGATCCAAATGACATTTTGAATCATTTTTGGTAGAGTCCAAAAAAACAATTTTCTGATGAAAAACGATGACCCCGGACCAGTCGAACGTTGAAAAAATGGTCAATATTGATGAAATTTTAACATTTAATCTTTTGACTTTAAATAACGGTTGGATGTGAATTATTACTTTTTCAACTAAAATAAGTGTGTTTAAAGTCATTTCTGTGCCTGAAATTGGTCAAAATTGAAGATTTTGAGTAAGCAAAACTCTGTAAAAATGGCAATTTTGGTCACTGTGAGGGTTTAAAAAGTGGTTATTCAACATGAGACCCGATCCAAAAAACATTTTGAATCTTTTTTGGTAGAGTCCAAAAAATCAATTTTCTGATGAAAAACGATGACCACGAACCAGTCGAACGTTGAAAAAATGGTCAATATTGATGAAATTTTAACATTTAATCTTTTGACTTTAAATGACGGTTGGATGTGAATTATTACTTTTTCAACTAAAATAAGTGTGTTTAAAGTCATTTCTGTGCCTGAAATTGGTCAAAATTGAAGATTTTGAGTAAGCAAAACTCTGTAAAAATGGCAATTTTGGTCACTGTGAGGGTTCAAAAAGTGGTTATTCAACATGAGGCCCGATCCAAATGACATTTTGAATCATTTTTGGTAGAGTCCAAAAAATCAATTTTCTGATGAAAAACGATGACCCCGGACCAGTCGAACGTTGAAAAAATGGTCAATATTGATGAAATTTTTACATTTAATCTTTTGACTTTAAATGACAGTTGGATGTGAATTATTACTTTTTCAACTAAAATAAGTGTGTTTAAAGTCATTTCTGTGCCTGAAAGTGGTCAAAATTGAAGATTTTGAGTAAGCAAAACTCTGTAAAAATGGCAATTTTGGTCACTGTGAGGGTTTAAAAAGTGGTTATTGAACATGAGGCCCGATCCAAATGACATTTTGAATCATTTTTGGTAGAGTCCAAAAAATCAATTTTCTGATGAAAAACGATGACCCCGGACCAGTCGAACGTTGAAAAAATGGTCAATATTGATGAAATTTTTACATTTAATCTTTTGACTTTAAATGACAGTTGGATGTGAATTATTACTTTTTCAACTAAAATAAGTGTGTTTAAAGTCATTTCTGTGCCTGAAATTGGTCAAAATTGAAGATTTTGAGTGAGCAAAACTCTGTAAAAATGGCAATTTTGGTCAATGTGAGGGTTTAAAAAGTGGTTATTCAACATGAGGCCCGATCCAAATGACATTTTGAAACATTTTTGGTAGAGTCCAAAAAAATCAATTTTCTGATGAAAAACGATGACCCCGGACCAGTCGAACGTTGAAAAAATGGTCAATATTGATGAAATTTTAACATTTAATCTTTTGACTTTAAATGAAGGTTGGATGTGAATTATTACTTTTTCAACTAAAATAAGTGTGTTTAAAGTCATTTCTGTGCCTGAAATTGGTCAAAATTGAAGATTTTGAGTGAGCAAAACTCTGTAAAAATGGCAATTTTGGTCACTGTGAGGGTTTAAAAAGTGGTTATTCAACATGAGGCCCGATCCAAATGACATTTTGAAACATTTTTGGTAGAGTCCAAAAAAATCAATTTTCTGATGAAAAACGATGACCCCGGACCAGTCGAACGTTGAAAAAATGGTCAATATTGATGAAATTTTAACATTTAATCTTTTGACTTTAAATGACGGTTGGATGTGAATTATTACTTTTTCAACTAAAATAAGTGTGTTTAAAGTCATTTCTGTGCCTGAAATTGGTCAAAATTGAAGATTTTGAGTAAGCAAAACTCTGTAAAAATGGCAATTTTGGTCACTGTGAGGGTTTAAAAGTGGTTATTCAACATGAGGCCCGATCCAAATGACATTTTGAATCATTTTTGGTAGAGTCCAAAAAATCAATTTTCTGATGAAAAACGATGACCCCGGACCAGTCGAACGTTGAAAAAATGGTCAATATTGATGAAATTTTAACATTTAATCTTTTGACTTTAAATGACGGTTGGATGTGAATTATTACTTTTTCAACTAAAATAAGTGTGTTTAAAGTCATTTCTGTGCCTGAAATTGGTCAAAATTGAAGATTTTGAGTAAGCAAAACTCTGTAAAAATGGCAATTTTGGTCACTGTGAGGGTTTAAAAAGTGGTTATTCAACATGAGGCCCGATCCAAATGACATTTTGAATCATTTTTGGTAGAGTCCAAAAAAACAATTTTCTGATGAAAAACGATGACCCCGGACCAGTCGAACGTTGAAAAAATGGTCAATATTGATGAAATTTTAACATTTAATCTTTTGACTTTAAATAACGGTTGGATGTGAATTATTACTTTTTCAACTAAAATAAGTGTGTTTAAAGTCATTTCTGTGCCTGAAATTGGTCAAAATTGAAGATTTTGAGTAAGCAAAACTCTGTAAAAATGGCAATTTTGGTCACTGTGAGGGTTTAAAAAGTGGTTATTCAACATGAGACCCGATCCAAAAAACATTTTGAATCTTTTTTGGTAGAGTCCAAAAAATCAATTTTCTGATGAAAAACAATGACCACGGACCAGTCGAACGTTGAAAAAATGGTCAATATTGATGAAATTTTAACATTTAATCTTTTGACTTTAAATGACGGTTGGATGTGAATTATTACTTTTTCAAATAAAATAAGTGTGTTTAAAGTCATTTCTGTGCCTGAAATTGGTCAAAATTGAAGATTTTGAGTAAGCAAAACTCTGTAAAAATGGCAATTTTGGTCACTGTGAGGGTTTAAAAAGTGGTTATTCAACATGAGGCCCGATCCAAATGACATTTTGAATCATTTTTGGTAGAGTCCAAAAAATCAATTTTCTGATGAAAAACGATGACCCCGGACCAGTCGAACGTTGAAAAAATGGTCAATATTGATGACATTTTAACATTTAATCTTTTGACTTTAAATGACGGTTGGATGTGAATTATTACTTTTTCAACTAAAATAAGTGTGTTTAAAGTCATTTCTGTGCCTGAAATTGGTCAAAATTGAAGATTCTGAGTAAGCAAAACTCTGTAAAAATGGCAATTTTGGTCACTGTGAGGGTTTAAAAAGTGGTTATTCAACATGAGGCCCGATCCAAATGACATTTTGAATCATTTTTGGTAGAGTCCAAAAAATCCATTTTCTGATGAAAAACGATGACCCCGGACCAGTCGAACGTTGAAAAAATGGTCAATATTGATGAAATTTTAACATTTAATCTTTTGACTTTAAATGATGGTTGGATGTGAATTATTACTTTTTCAACTAAAATAAGTGTGTTTAAAGTCATTTCTGTGCCTGAAATTGGTCAAAATTGAAGATTTTGAGTAAGCAAAACTCTGTAAAAATGGCAATTTTGGTCACTGTGAGGGTTTAAAAAGTGGTTATTCAACATGAGGCCCGATCCAAATGACATTTTGAATCATTTTTGGTAGAGTCCAAAAAATCAATTTTCTGATGAAAAACGATGACCCCGGACCAGTCGAACGTTGAAAAAATGGTCAATATTGATGAAATTTTAACATTTAATCTTTTGACTTTAAATGACGGTTGGATGTGAATTATTACTTTTTCAACTAAAATAAGTGTGTTTAAAGTCATTTCTGTGCCTGAAATTGGTCAAAATTGAAGATTTTGAGTAAGCAAAACTCTGTAAAAATGGCAATTTTGGTCACTGTGAGGGTTTAAAAAGTGGTTATTCAACATGAGGCCCGATCCAAATGACATTTTGAATCATTTTTGGTAGAGTCCAAAAAAACAATTTTCTGATGAAAAACGATGACCCCGGACCAGTCGAACGTTGAAAAAATGGTCAATATTGATGAAATTTTAACATTTAATCTTTTGACTTTAAATAACGGTTGGATGTGAATTATTACTTTTTCAACTAAAATAAGTGTGTTTAAAGTCATTTCTGTGCCTGAAATTGGTCAAAATTGAAGATTTTGAGTAAGCAAAACTCTGTAAAAATGGCAATTTTGGTCACTGTGAGGGTTTAAAAAGTGGTTATTCAACATGAGACCCGATCCAAAAAACATTTTGAATCTTTTTTGGTAGAGTCCAAAAAATCAATTTTCTGATGAAAAACGATGACCACGAACCAGTCGAACGTTGAAAAAATGGTCAATATTGATGAAATTTTAACATTTAATCTTTTGACTTTAAATGACGGTTGGATGTGAATTATTACTTTTTCAACTAAAATAAGTGTGTTTAAAGTCATTTCTGTGCCTGAAATTGGTCAAAATTGAAGATTTTGAGTAAGCAAAACTCTGTAAAAATGGCAATTTTGGTCACTGTGAGGGTTCAAAAAGTGGTTATTCAACATGAGGCCCGATCCAAATGACATTTTGAATCATTTTTGGTAGAGTCCAAAAAATCAATTTTCTGATGAAAAACGATGACCCCGGACCAGTCGAACGTTGAAAAAATGGTCAATATTGATGAAATTTTTACATTTAATCTTTTGACTTTAAATGACAGTTGGATGTGAATTATTACTTTTTCAACTAAAATAAGTGTGTTTAAAGTCATTTCTGTGCCTGAAATTGGTCAAAATTGAAGATTCTGAGTAAGCAAAACTCTGTAAAAATGGCAATTTTGGTCACTGTGAGGGTTTAAAAAGTGGTTATTCAACATGAGGCCCGATCCAAATGACATTTTGAATCATTTTTGGTAGAGTCCAAAAAATCAATTTTCTGATGAAAAACGATGACCCCGGACCAGTCGAACGTTGAAAAAATGGTCAATATTGATGAAATTTTAACATTTAATCTTTTGACTTTAAATGACGGTTGGATGTGAATTATTACTTTTTCAACTAAAATAAGTGTGTTTAAAGTCATTTCTGTGCCCGAAATTGGTCAAAATTGAAGATTCTGAGTAAGCAAAACTCTGTAAAAATGGCAATTTTGGTCACTGTGAGGGTTTAAAAAGTGGTTATTCAACATGAGGCCCGATCCAAATGACATTTTGAATCATTTTTGGTAGAGTCCAAAAAATCAATTTTCTGATGAAAAACGATGACCCCGGACCAGTCGAACGTTGAAAAAATGGTCAATATTGATGAAATTTTAACATTTAATCTTTTGACTTTAAATGATGGTTGGATGTGAATTATTACTTTTTCAACTAAAATAAGTGTGTTTAAAGTCATTTCTGTGCCTGAAATTGGTCAAAATTGAAGATTTTGAGTAAGCAAAACTCTGTAAAAATGGCAATTTTGGTCACTGTGAGGGTTTAAAAAGTGGTTATTCAACATGAGGCCCGATCCAAATGACATTTTGAATCATTTTTGGTAGAGTCCAAAAAATCAATTTTCTGATGAAAAACGATGACCCCGGACCAGTCGAACGTTGAAAAAATGGTCAATATTGATGAAATTTTAACATTTAATCTTTTGACTTTAAATGATGGTTGGATGTGAATTATTACTTTTTCAACTAAAATAAGTGTGTTTAAAGTCATTTCTGTGCCTGAAATTGGTCAAAATTGAAGATTTTGAGTAAGCAAAACTCTGTAAAAATGGCAATTTTGGTCACTGTGAGGGTTTAAAAAGTGGTTATTCAACATGAGGCCCGATCCAAATGACATTTTGAATCATTTTTGGTAGAGTCCAAAAAAACAATTTTCTGATGAAAAACGATGACCCCGGACCAGTCGAACGTTGAAAAAATGGTCAATATTGATGAAATTTTAACATTTAATCTTTTGACTTTAAATAACGGTTGGATGTGAATTATTACTTTTTCAACTAAAATAAGTGTGTTTAAAGTCATTTCTGTGCCTGAAATTGGTCAAAATTGAAGATTTTGAGTAAGCAAAACTCTGTAAAAATGGCAATTTTGGTCACTGTGAGGGTTTAAAAAGTGGTTATTCAACATGAGACCCGATCCAAAAAACATTTTGAATCTTTTTTGGTAGAGTCCAAAAAATCAATTTTCTGATGAAAAACGATGACCACGGACCAGTCGAACGTTGAAAAAATGGTCAATATTGATGAAATTTTAACATTTAATCTTTTGACTTTAAATGACGGTTGGATGTGAATTATTACTTTTTCAAATAAAATAAGTGTGTTTAAAGTCATTTCTGTGCCTGAAATTGGTCAAAATTGAAGATTTTGAGTAAGCAAAACTCTGTAAAAATGGCAATTTTGGTCACTGTGAGGGTTTAAAAAGTGGTTATTCAACATGAGGCCCGATCCAAATGACATTTTGAATCATTTTTGGTAGAGTCCAAAAAATCAATTTTCTGATGAAAAACGATGACCCCGGACCAGTCGAACGTTGAAAAAATGGTCAATATTGATGACATTTTAACATTTAATCTTTTGACTTTAAATGACGGTTGGATGTGAATTATTACTTTTTCAACTAAAATAAGTGTGTTTAAAGTCATTTCTGTGCCTGAAATTGGTCAAAATTGAAGATTCTGAGTAAGCAAAACTCTGTAAAAATGGCAATTTTGGTCACTGTGAGGGTTTAAAAAGTGGTTATTCAACATGAGGCCCGATCCAAATGACATTTTGAATCATTTTTGGTAGAGTCCAAAAAATCCATTTTCTGATGAAAAACGATGACCCCGGACCAGTCGAACGTTGAAAAAATGGTCAATATTGATGAAATTTTAACATTTAATCTTTTGACTTTAAATGACGGTTGGATGTGAATTATTACTTTTTCAACTAAAATAAGTGTGTTTAAAGTCATTTCTGTGCCTGAAATTGGTCAAAATTTAAGATTTTGAGTAAGCAAAACTCTGTAAAAATGGCAATTTTGGTCACTGTGAGCGTTTAAAAAGTGGTTATTCAACATGAGGCCCGATCCAAATGACATTTTGAATCATTTTTGGTAGAGTCCAAAAAATCAATTTTCTGATGAAAAACGATGACCCCGGACCAGTCGAACGTTGAAAAAATGGTCAATATTGATGAAATTTTAACATTTAATCTTTTGACTTTAAATGACGGTTGGATGTGAATTATTACTTTTTCAACTAAAATAAGTGTGTTTAAATTCATTTCTGTGCCTGAAATTGGTCAAAATTGAAGATTTTGAGTAAGCAAAACTCTGTAAAAATGGCAATTTTGGTCACTGTGAGGGTTTAAAAAGTGGTTATTCAACATGAGGCCCGATCCAAATGACATTTTGAATCATTTTTGGTAGAGTCCAAAAAAACAATTTTCTGATGAAAAACGATGACCCCGGACCAGTCGAACGTTGAAAAAATGGTCAATATTGATGAAATTTTAACATTTAATCTTTTGACTTTAAATAACGGTTGGATGTGAATTATTACTTTTTCAACTAAAATAAGTGTGTTTAAAGTCATTTCTGTGCCTGAAATTGGTCAAAATTGAAGATTTTGAGTAAGCAAAACTCTGTAAAAATGGCAATTTTGGTCACTGTGAGGGTTTAAAAAGTGGTTATTCAACATGAGACCCGATCCAAAAAACATTTTGAATCTTTTTTGGTAGAGTCCAAAAAATCAATTTTCTGATGAAAAACGATGACCACGGACCAGTCGAACGTTGAAAAAATGGTCAATATTGATGAAATTTTAACATTTAATCTTTTGACTTTAAATGACGGTTGGATGTGAATTATTACTTTTTCAACTAAAATAAGTGTGTTTAAAGTCATTTCTGTGCCTGAAATTGGTCAAAATTGAAGATTTTGAGTAAGCAAAACTCTGTAAAAATGGCAATTTTGGTCACTGTGAGGGTTTAAAAAGTGGTTATTCAACATGAGGCCCGATCCAAATGACATTTTGAATCATTTTTGGTAGAGTCCAAAAAATCAATTTTCTGATGAAAAACGATGACCCCGGACCAGTCGAACGTTGAAAAAATGGTCAATATTGATGAAATTTTAACATTTAATCTTTTGACTTTAAATGACGGTTGGATGTGAATTATTACTTTTTCAACTAAAATAAGTGTGTTTAAAGTCATTTCTGTGCCTGAAATTGGTCAAAATTGAAGATTCTGAGTAAGCAAAACTCTGTAAAAATGGCAATTTTGGTCACTGTGAGGGTTTAAAAAGTGGTTATTCAACATGAGGCCCGATCCAAATGACATTTTTGAATCATTTTTGGTAGAGTCCAAAAAATCCATTTTCTGATGAAAAACGATGACCCCGGACCAGTCGAACGTTGAAAAAATGGTCAATATTGATGAAATTTTAACATTTAATCTTTTGACTTTAAATGACGGTTGGATGTGAATTATTACTTTTTCAACTAAAATAAGTGTGTTTAAAGTCATTTCTGTGCCTGAAATTGGTCAAAATTTAAGATTTTGAGTAAGCAAAACTCTGTAAAAATGGCAATTTTGGTCACTGTGAGCGTTTAAAAAGTGGTTATTCAACATGAGGCCCGATCGAAATGACATTTTGAATCATTTTTGGTAGAGTCCAAAAAATCATTTTTCTGATGAAAAACGATGACCCCGGACCAGTCGAACGTTGAAAAAATGGTCAATATTGATGAAATTTTAACATTTAATCTTTTGACTTTAAATGACGGTTGGATGTGAATTATTACTTTTTCAACTAAAATAAGTGTGTTTAAAGTCATTTCTGTGCCTGAAATTGGTCAAAATTGAAGATTTTGAGTAAGCAAAACTCTGTAAAAATGGCAATTTTGGTCACTGTGAGGGTTTAAAAAGTGGTTATTCAACATGAGGCCCGATCCAAATGACATTTTGAATCATTTTTGGTAGAGTCCAAAAAATCAATTTTCTGATGAAAAACGATGACCCCGGACCAGTCGAACGTTGAAAAAATGGTCAATATTGATGAAATTTTAACATTTAATCTTTTGACTTTAAATGACGGTTGGATGTGAATTATTACTTTTTCAACTAAAATAAGTGTGTTTAAAGTCATTTCTGTGCCTGAAATTGGTCAAAATTGAAGATTTTGAGTAAGCAAAACTCTGTAAAAATGGCAATTTTGGTCACTGTGAGGGTTTAAAAAGTGGTTATTCAACATGAGACCCGATCCAAAAAACATTTTGAATCTTTTTTGGTAGAGTCCAAAAAATCAATTTTCTGATGAAAAACGATGACCCCGGACCAGTCGAACGTTGAAAAAATGGTCAATATTGATGAAATTTTAACATTTAATCTTTTGACTTTAAATGACGGTTGGATGTGAATTATTACTTTTTCAACTAAAATAAGTGTGTTTAAAGTCATTTCTGTGCCTGAAATTGGTCAAAATGTAAGATTTTGAGTAAGCAAAACTCTGTAAAAATGGCAATTTTGGTCACTGTGAGGGTTTAAAAAGTGGTTATTGAACATGAGGCCCGATCCAAATGACATTTTGAATCATTTTTGGTAGAGTCCAAAAAATCAATTTTCTGATGAAAAACGATGACCCCGGACCAGTCGAACGTTGAAAAAATGGTCAATATTGATGAAATTTTAACATTTAATCTTTTGACTTTAAATGACGGTTGGATGTGAATTATTACTTTTTCAACTAAAATAAGTGTGTTTAAAGTCATTTCTGTGCCTGAAATTGGTCAAAATTGAAGATTTTGAGTAAGCAAAACTCTGTAAAAATGGCAATTTTGGTCACTGTGAGGGTTTAAAAAGTGGTTATTCAACATGAGGCCCGATCCAAATGACATTTTGAATCATTTTTGGTAGAGTCCAAAAATCAATTTTCTGATGAAAAACGATGACCCCGGACCAGTCGAACGTTGAAAAAATGGTCAATATTGATGAAATTTTAACATTTAATCTTTTGACTTTAAATGACGGTTGGATGTGAATTATTACTTTTTCAACTAAAATAAGTGTGTTTAAAGTCATTTCTGTGCCTGAAATTGGTCAAAATTGAAGATTTTGAGTAAGCAAAACTCTGTAAAAATGGCAATTTT
Organism: Lissotriton vulgaris; assembly: GCF_964263255.1. NCBI lineage: Eukaryota > Metazoa > Chordata > Amphibia > Caudata > Salamandridae > Lissotriton > Lissotriton vulgaris. The sequence goes on along the minus strand of NW_028242110.1, from coordinate 10,086 downwards.
GGTCACTGTGAGGGTTTAAAAAGTGGTTATTCAACATGAGACCCGATCCAAAAAACATTTTGAATCTTTTTTGGTAGAGTCCAAAAAATCAATTTTCTGATGAAAAACGATGACCCCGGACCAGTCGAACGTTGAAAAAATGGTCAATATTGATGAAATTTTAACATTTAATCTTTTGACTTTAAATGACGGTTGGATGTGAATTATTACTTTTTCAACTAAAATAAGTGTGTTTAAAGTCATTTCTGTGCCTGAAATTGGTCAAAATTGAAGATTTTGAGTAAGCAAAACTCTGTAAAAATGGCAATTTTGGTCACTGTGAGGGTTTAAAAAGTGGTTATTCAACATGAGGCCCGATCCAAATGACATTTTGAATCATTTTTGGTAGAGTCCAAAAAATCAATTTTCTGATGAAAAACGATGACCCCGGACCAGTCGAACGTTGAAAAAATGGTCAATATTGATGAAATTTTAACATTTAATCTTTTGACTTTAAATGACGGTTGGATGTGAATTATTACTTTTTCAACTAAAATAAGTGTGTTTAAAGTCATTTCTGTGCCTGAAATTGGTCAAAATTGAAGATTCTGAGTAAGCAAAACTCTGTAAAAATGGCAATTTTGGTCACTGTGAGGGTTTAAAAAGTGGTTATTCAACATGAGGCCCGATCCAAATGACATTTTGAATCATTTTTGGTAGAGTCCAAAAAATCCATTTTCTGATGAAAAACGATGACCCCGGACCAGTCGAACGTTGAAAAAATGGTCAATATTGATGAAATTTTAACATTTAATCTTTTGACTTTAAATGACGGTTGGATGTGAATTATTACTTTTTCAACTAAAATAAGTGTGTTTAAAGTCATTTCTGTGCCTGAAATTGGTCAAAATTTAAGATTTTGAGTAAGCAAAACTCTGTAAAAATGGCAATTTTGGTCACTGTGAGCGTTTAAAAAGTGGTTATTCAACATGAGGCCCGATCCAAATGACATTTTGAATCATTTTTGGTAGAGTCCAAAAAATCAATTTTCTGATGAAAAACGATGATCCCGGACCAGTCGAACGTTGAAAAAATGGTCAATATTGATGAAATTTTAACATTTAATCTTTTGACTTTAAATGACAGTTGGATGTGAATTATTACTTTTTCAACTAAAATAAGTGTGTTTAAAGTCATTTCTGTGCCTGAAATTGGTCAAAATTGAAGATTTTGAGTAAGCAAAACTCTGTAAAAATGGCAATTTTGGTCACTGTGAGGGTTTAAAAAGTGGTTATTCAACATGAGGCCCGATCCAAATGACATTTTGAATCATTTTTGGTAGAGTCCAAAAAAACAATTTTCTGATGAAAAACGATGACCCCGGACCAGTCGAACGTTGAAAAAATGGTCAATATTGATGAAATTTTAACATTTAATCTTTTGACTTTAAATAACGGTTGGATGTGAATTATTACTTTTTCAACTAAAATAAGTGTGTTTAAAGTCATTTCTGTGCCTGAAATTGGTCAAAATTGAAGATTTTGAGTAAGCAAAACTCTGTAAAAATGGCAATTTTGGTCACTGTGAGGGTTTAAAAAGTGGTTATTCAACATGAGACCCGATCCAAAAAACATTTTGAATCTTTTTTGGTAGAGTCCAAAAAATCAATTTTCTGATGAAAAACGATGACCAGGGACCAGTCGAACGTTGAAAAAATGGTCCATATTGATGAAATTTTAACATTTAATCTTTTGACTTTAAATGACGGTTGGATGTGAATTATTACTTTTTCAACTAAAATAAGTGTGTTTAAAGTCATTTCTGTGCCTGAAATTGGTCAAAATTGAAGATTTTGAGTAAGCAAAACTCTGTAAAAATGGCAATTTTGGTCACTGTGAGGGTTTAAAAAGTGGTTATTCAACATGAGGCCCGATCCAAATGACATTTTGAATCATTTTTGGTAGAGTCCAAAAAATCAATTTTCTGATGAAAAACGATGACCCCGGACCAGTCGAACGTTGAAAAAATGGTCAATATTGATGAAATTTTAACATTTAATCTTTTGACTTTAAATGACGGTTGGATGTGAATTATTACTTTTTCAACTAAAATAAGTGTGTTTAAAGTCATTTCTGTGCCTGAAATTGGTCAAAATTGAAGATTCTGAGTAAGCAAAACTCTGTAAAAATGGCAATTTTGGTCACTGTGAGGGTTTAAAAAGTGGTTATTCAACATGAGGCCCGATCCAAATGACATTTTTGAATCATTTTTGGTAGAGTCCAAAAAATCCATTTTCTGATGAAAAACGATGACCCCGGACCAGTCGAACGTTGAAAAAATGGTCAATATTGATGAAATTTTAACATTTAATCTTTTGACTTTAAATGACGGTTGGATGTGAATTATTACTTTTTCAACTAAAATAATTGTGTTTAAAGTCATTTCTGTGCCTGAAATTGGTCAAAATTTAAGATTTTGAGTAAGCAAAACTCTGTAAAAATGGCAATTTTGGTCACTGTGAGCGTTTAAAAAGTGGTTATTCAACATGAGGCCCGATCGAAATGACATTTTGAATCATTTTTGGTAGAGTCCAAAAAATCATTTTTCTGATGAAAAACGATGACCCCGGACCAGTCGAACGTTGAAAAAATGGTCAATATTGATGAAATTTTAACATTTAATCTTTTGACTTTAAATGACGGTTGGATGTGAATTATTACTTTTTCAACTAAAATAAGTGTGTTTAAAGTCATTTCTGTGCCTGAAATTGGTCAAAATTGAAGATTTTGAGTAAGCAAAACTCTGTAAAAATGGCAATTTTGGTCACTGTGAGGGTTTAAAAAGTGGTTATTCAACATGAGGCCCGATCCAAATGACATTTTGAATCATTTTTGGTAGAGTCCAAAAAATCAATTTTCTGATGAAAAACGATGACCCCGGACCAGTCGAACGTTGAAAAAATGGTCAATATTGATGAAATTTTAACATTTAATCTTTTGACTTTAAATGACGGTTGGATGTGAATTATTACTTTTTCAACTAAAATAAGTGTGTTTAAAGTCATTTCTGTGCCTGAAATTGGTCAAAATTGAAGATTTTGAGTAAGCAAAACTCTGTAAAAATGGCAATTTTGGTCACTGTGAGGGTTTAAAAAGTGGTTATTCAACATGAGACCCGATCCAAAAAACATTTTGAATCTTTTTTGGTAGAGTCCAAAAAATCAATTTTCTGATGAAAAACGATGACCCCGGACCAGTCGAACGTTGAAAAAATGGTCAATATTGATGAAATTTTAACATTTAATCTTTTGACTTTAAATGACGGTTGGATGTGAATTATTACTTTTTCAACTAAAATAAGTGTGTTTAAAGTCATTTCTGTGCCTGAAATTGGTCAAAATGTAAGATTTTGAGTAAGCAAAACTCTGTAAAAATGGCAATTTTGGTCACTGTGAGGGTTTAAAAAGTGGTTATTGAACATGAGGCCCGATCCAAATGACATTTTGAATCATTTTTGGTAGAGTCCAAAAAATCAATTTTCTGATGAAAAACGATGACCCCGGACCAGTCGAACGTTGAAAAAATGGTCAATATTGATGAAATTTTAACATTTAATCTTTTGACTTTAAATGACGGTTGGATGTGAATTATTACTTTTTCAACTAAAATAAGTGTGTTTAAAGTCATTTCTGTGCCTGAAATTGGTCAAAATTGAAGATTTTGAGTAAGCAAAACTCTGTAAAAATGGCAATTTTGGTCACTGTGAGGGTTTAAAAAGTGGTTATTCAACATGAGGCCCGATCCAAATGACATTTTGAATCATTTTTGGTAGAGTCCAAAAATCAATTTTCTGATGAAAAACGATGACCCCGGACCAGTCGAACGTTGAAAAAATGGTCAATATTGATGAAATTTTAACATTTAATCTTTTGACTTTAAATGACGGTTGGATGTGAATTATTACTTTTTCAACTAAAATAAGTGTGTTTAAAGTCATTTCTGTGCCTGAAATTGGTCAAAATTGAAGATTTTGAGTAAGCAAAACTCTGTAAAAATGGCAATTTTGGTCACTGTGAGGGTTTAAAAAGTGGTTATTCAACATGAGACCCGATCCAAAAAACATTTTGAATCTTTTTTGGTAGAGTCCAAAAAATCAATTTTCTGATGAAAAACGATGACCCCGGACCAGTCGAACGTTGAAAAAATGGTCAATATTGATGAAATTTTAACATTTAATCTTTTGACTTTAAATGACGGTTGGATGTGAATTATTACTTTTTCAACTAAAATAAGTGTGTTTAAAGTCATTTCTGTGCCTGAAATTGGTCAAAATGTAAGATTTTGAGTAAGCAAAACTCTGTAAAAATGGCAATTTTGGTCACTGTGAGGGTTTAAAAAGTGGTTATTGAACATGAGGCCCGATCCAAATGACATTTTGAATCATTTTTGGTAGAGTCCAAAAAATCAATTTTCTGATGAAAAACGATGACCCCGGACCAGTCGAACGTTGAAAAAATGGTCAATATTGATGAAATTTTTACATTTAATCTTTTGACTTTAAATGACAGTTGGATGTGAATTATTACTTTTTCAACTAAAATAAGTGTGTTTAAAGTCATTTCTGTGCCTGAAAGTGGTCAAAATTGAAGATTTTGAGTAAGCAAAACTCTGTAAAAATGGCAATTTTGGTCACTGTGAGGGTTTAAAAAGTGGTTATTCAACATGAGGCCCGATCCAAATGACATTTTGAATCATTTTTGGTAGAGTCCAAAAAATCCATTTTCTGATGAAAAACGATGACCCCGGACCAGTCGAACGTTGAAAAAATGGTCAATATTGATGAAATTTTAACATTTAATCTTTTGACTTTAAATGACGGTTGGATGTGAATTATTACTTTTTCAACTAAAATAAGTGTGTTTAAAGTCATTTCTGTGCCTGAAATTGGTCAAAATTGAAGATTTTGAGTAAGCAAAACTCTGTAAAAATGGCAATTTTGGTCACTGTGAGGGTTTAAAAAGTGGTTATTCAACATGAGGCCCGATCCAAATGACATTTTGAATCATTTTTGGTAGAGTCCAAAAAATCAATTTTCTGATGAAAAACGATGACCCCGGACCAGTCGAACGTTGAAAAAATGGTCAATATTGATGAAATTTTAACATTTAATCTTTTGACTTTAAATGACGGTTGGATGTGAATTATTACTTTTTCAACTAAAATAAGTGTGTTTAAAGTCATTTCTGTGCCTGAAATTGGTCAAAATTGAAGATTTTGAGTAAGCAAAACTCTGTAAAAATGGCAATTTTGGTCACTGTGAGGGTTTAAAAAGTGGTTATTCAACATGAGACCCGATCCAAAAAACATTTTGAATCTTTTTTGGTAGAGTCCAAAAAATCAATTTTCTGATGAAAAACGATGACCCCGGACCAGTCGAACGTTGAAAAAATGGTCAATATTGATGAAATTTTAACATTTAATCTTTTGACTTTAAATGACGGTTGGATGTGAATTATTACTTTTTCAACTAAAATAAGTGTGTTTAAAGTCATTTCTGTGCCTGAAATTGGTCAAAATGTAAGATTTTGAGTAAGCAAAACTCTGTAAAAATGGCAATTTTGGTCACTGTGAGGGTTTAAAAAGTGGTTATTGAACATGAGGCCCGATCCAAATGACATTTTGAATCATTTTTGGTAGAGTCCAAAAAATCAATTTTCTGATGAAAAACGATGACCCCGGACCAGTCGAACGTTGAAAAAATGGTCAATATTGATGAAATTTTAACATTTAATCTTTTGACTTTAAATGACGGTTGGATGTGAATTATTACTTTTTCAACTAAAATAAGTGTGTTTAAAGTCATTTCTGTGCCTGAAATTGGTCAAAATTGAAGATTTTGAGTAAGCAAAACTCTGTAAAAATGGCAATTTTGGTCACTGTGAGGGTTTAAAAAGTGGTTATTCAACATGAGGCCCGATCCAAATGACATTTTGAATCATTTTTGGTAGAGTCCAAAAATCAATTTTCTGATGAAAAACGATGACCCCGGACCAGTCGAACGTTGAAAAAATGGTCAATATTGATGAAATTTTAACATTTAATCTTTTGACTTTAAATGACGGTTGGATGTGAATTATTACTTTTTCAACTAAAATAAGTGTGTTTAAAGTCATTTCTGTGCCTGAAATTGGTCAAAATGTAAGATTTTGAGTAAGCAAAACTCTGTAAAAATGGCAATTTTGGTCACTGTGAGGGTTTAAAAAGTGGTTATTGAACATGAGGCCCGATCCAAATGACATTTTGAATCATTTTTGGTAGAGTCCAAAAAATCAATTTTCTGATGAAAAACGATGACCCCGGACCAGTCGAACGTTGAAAAAATGGTCAATATTGATGAAATTTTTACATTTAATCTTTTGACTTTAAATGACAGTTGGATGTGAATTATTACTTTTTCAACTAAAATAAGTGTGTTTAAAGTCATTTCTGTGCCTGAAAGTGGTCAAAATTGAAGATTTTGAGTAAGCAAAACTCTGTAAAAATGGCAATTTTGGTCACTGTGAGGGTTTAAAAAGTGGTTATTCAACATGAGGCCCGATCCAAATGACATTTTGAATCATTTTTGGTAGAGTCCAAAAAATCCATTTTCTGATGAAAAACGATGACCCCGGACCAGTCGAACGTTGAAAAAATGGTCAATATTGATGAAATTTTAACATTTAATCTTTTGACTTTAAATGACGGTTGGATGTGAATTATTACTTTTTCAACTAAAATAAGTGTGTTTAAAGTCATTTCTGTGCCTGAAATTGGTCAAAATTTAAGATTTTGAGTAAGCAAAACTCTGTAAAAATGGCAATTTTGGTCACTGTGAGCGTTTAAAAAGTGGTTATTCAACATGAGGCCCGATCGAAATGACATTTTGAATCATTTTTGGTAGAGTCCAAAAAATCATTTTTCTGATGAAAAACGATGACCCCGGACCAGTCGAACGTTGAAAAAATGGTCAATATTGATGAAATTTTAACATTTAATCTTTTGACTTTAAATGACGGTTGGATGTGAATTATTACTTTTTCAACTAAAATAAGTGTGTTTAAAGTCATTTCTGTGCCTGAAATTGGTCAAAATTGAAGATTTTGAGTAAGCAAAACTCTGTAAAAATGGCAATTTTGGTCACTGTGAGGGTTTAAAAAGTGGTTATTCAACATGAGGCCCGATCCAAATGACATTTTGAATCATTTTTGGTAGAGTCCAAAAAATCAATTTTCTGATGAAAAACGATGACCCCGGACCAGTCGAACGTTGAAAAAATGGTCAATATTGATGAAATTTTAACATTTAATCTTTTGACTTTAAATGACGGTTGGATGTGAATTATTACTTTTTCAACTAAAATAAGTGTGTTTAAAGTCATTTCTGTGCCTGAAATTGGTCAAAATTGAAGATTTTGAGTAAGCAAAACTCTGTAAAAATGGCAATTTTGGTCACTGTGAGGGTTTAAAAAGTGGTTATTCAACATGAGACCCGATCCAAAAAACATTTTGAATCTTTTTTGGTAGAGTCCAAAAAAATCAATTTTCTGATGAAAAACGATGACCCCGGACCAGTCGAACGTTGAAAAAATGGTCAATATTGATGAAATTTTAACATTTAATCTTTTGACTTTAAATGACGGTTGGATGTGAATTATTACTTTTTCAACTAAAATAAGTGTGTTTAAAGTCATTTCTGTGCCTGAAATTGGTCAAAATGTAAGATTTTGAGTAAGCAAAACTCTGTAAAAATGGCAATTTTGGTCACTGTGAGGGTTTAAAAAGTGGTTATTCAACATGAGGCCCGATCCAAATGACATTTTGAATCATTTTTGGTAGAGTCCAAAAAATCAATTTTCTGATGAAAAACGATGACCCCGGACCAGTGGAACGTTGAAAAAATGGTCAATATTGATGAAATTTTAACATTTAATCTTTTGACTTTAAATGACGGTTGGATGTGAATTATTACTTTTTCAACTAAAATAAGTGTGTTTAAAGTCATTTCTGTGCCTGAAATTGGTCAAAATTGAAGATTTTGAGTAAGCAAAACTCTGTAAAAATGGCAATTTTGGTCACTGTGAGGGTTTAAAAAGTGGTTATTCAACATGAGGCCCGATCCAAATGACATTTTGAATCATTTTTGGTAGAGTCCAAAAAATCAATTTTCTGATGAAAAACGATGACCCCGGACCAGTCGAACGTTGAAAAAATGGTCAATATTGATGAAATTTTAACATTTAATCTTTTGACTTTAAATGACGGTTGGATGTGAATTATTACTTTTTCAACTAAAATAAGTGTGTTTAAAGTCATTTCTGTGCCTGAAATTGGTCAAAATTGAAGATTTTGAGTAAGCAAAACTCTGTAAAAATGGCAATTTTGGTCACTGTGAGGGTTTAAAAAGTGGTTATTCAACATGAGACCCGATCCAAAAAACATTTTGAATCTTTTTTGGTAGAGTCCAAAAAATCAATTTTCTGATGAAAAACGATGACCCCGGACCAGTCGAACGTTGAAAAAATGGTCAATATTGATGAAATTTTAACATTTAATCTTTTGACTTTAAATGACGGTTGGATGTGAATTATTACTTTTTCAACTAAAATAAGTGTGTTTAAAGTCATTTCTGTGCCTGAAATTGGTCAAAATGTAAGATTTTGAGTAAGCAAAACTCTGTAAAAATGGCAATTTTGGTCACTGTGAGGGTTTAAAAAGTGGTTATTGAACATGAGGCCCGATCCAAATGACATTTTGAATCATTTTTGGTAGAGTCCAAAAAATCAATTTTCTGATGAAAAACGATGACCCCGGACCAGTCGAACGTTGAAAAAATGGTCAATATTGATGAAATTTTAACATTTAATCTTTTGACTTTAAATGACGGTTGGATGTGAATTATTACTTTTTCAACTAAAATAAGTGTGTTTAAAGTCATTTCTGTGCCTGAAATTGGTCAAAATTGAAGATTTTGAGTAAGCAAAACTCTGTAAAAATGGCAATTTTGGTCACTGTGAGGGTTTAAAAAGTGGTTATTCAACATGAGGCCCGATCCAAATGACATTTTGAATCATTTTTGGTAGAGTCCAAAAATCAATTTTCTGATGAAAAACGATGACCCCGGACCAGTCGAACGTTGAAAAAATGGTCAATATTGATGAAATTTTAACATTTAATCTTTTGACTTTAAATGACGGTTGGATGTGAATTATTACTTTTTCAACTAAAATAAGTGTGTTTAAAGTCATTTCTGTGCCTGAAATTGGTCAAAATGTAAGATTTTGAGTAAGCAAAACTCTGTAAAAATGGCAATTTTGGTCACTGTGAGGGTTTAAAAAGTGGTTATTGAACATGAGGCCCGATCCAAATGACATTTTGAATCATTTTTGGTAGAGTCCAAAAAATCAATTTTCTGATGAAAAACGATGACCCCGGACCAGTCGAACGTTGAAAAAATGGTCAATATTGATGAAATTTTTACATTTAATCTTTTGACTTTAAATGACAGTTGGATGTGAATTATTACTTTTTCAACTAAAATAAGTGTGTTTAAAGTCATTTCTGTGCCTGAAAGTGGTCAAAATTGAAGATTTTGAGTAAGCAAAACTCTGTAAAAATGGCAATTTTGGTCACTGTGAGGGTTTAAAAAGTGGTTATTCAACATGAGGCCCGATCCAAATGACATTTTGAATCATTTTTGGTAGAGTCCAAAAAATCCATTTTCTGATGAAAAACGATGACCCCGGACCAGTCGAACGTTGAAAAAATGGTCAATATTGATGAAATTTTAACATTTAATCTTTTGACTTTAAATGACGGTTGGATGTGAATTATTACTTTTTCAACTAAAATAAGTGTGTTTAAAGTCATTTCTGTGCCTGAAATTGGTCAAAATTTAAGATTTTGAGTAAGCAAAACTCTGTAAAAATGGCAATTTTGGTCACTGTGAGCGTTTAAAAAGTGGTTATTCAACATGAGGCCCGATCGAAATGACATTTTGAATCATTTTTGGTAGAGTCCAAAAAATCATTTTTCTGATGAAAAACGATGACCCCGGACCAGTCGAACGTTGA